>NC_056735.1:1526046896-1526346896 GCF_019279795.1 Protopterus annectens
CCCTGTTAAACCAATATTACTTCAAATGTAAAACAACAATACTTACATTCTGTCCCCATGTCTGGAACATCCCCCTCCAGTCTGTTGGCCTGTCTTCACAGTGTTTGTTGTAAGAGGTATTTCCAACTACCCTCTGTGATGCTGTCTGTCACCTACCTACATGATGTCCTGCTCACAGTGAAGGAGAAGGAGCTAACACCCACTTGCAGTACTTACTTAAAGGAGTGTGTTTCCATGCAATTGGCTGTAGGAAAGTTACCACAGCTGTTCCACATGCAATTAGCAGGTGGAGGACTCCAATTCATGCACAGGCCATCAGCTGATCATGAGCATTATCTAATAATGTCAAGCTCCTGCCTATGCAAAACAGATGTGTTTTTCCACATCTACCAGAGAGGGGGAGACACAGAGAGAGAGACAGAGGGAAAAAAAGAAAGGATGAGAGAAAGAGCCAAGCGTGTCTGTGTATGATCTGTGGGTGGAGAGAGATCTCTGGGTATTATAATGGTTGTCTATAATATAAATTTATGGCTGTGGATTGTCTACAACAACCTATATGGTGTTTAACAACTGTTGGCCTTGTAATGTGACATTGGGACATATGGTTCCTCAATATGAAAATGTAATGAAATCCACCCTGCAATGGATCATGTTATCACACACACACACACACACATACACACACACACACACACACACACACACACACACACACACACACACACACACACACACACACACACACACACACACACTGTTTCAAATCCCTACCTAGTTTTGCAGTGGTACTACAGTGTTGCACAGTTATTGCAGGCAACACTGAGCTGATATGTTGGAAACCTGTCCAAACGTATCTTTGAATGTGAGTGACATCAGCTGCAGTGCTAAAGTAGGGGAGAGAGAAGTGTAGGAACTCTGAATGACCACAAAATCAGGTGTCAACAAAGACACACACACTCTCACACACACAAACACACACATTATCACAGTTGCCAGGACCAGGATTAGAACTCCTACCTAACTAGTTTGCTACACTATGGTATTTTGCAGTTATTGTAAGTGCTGCAGAGCTTATGTGTTGAAGGACTGTCCAAAGGTATCTTTGAAGGTGAGTGACATCAGCTGAAGTGCTAAAGGAGGTGAGAGGGAAGTGTGAATGACCACAAAATCAGGTGTCAACAAAGACCCACACACTTTCACACACAATGATCGCTTTTGCCAGGACTAGTTTTAGAACTTCTAGCTAACTTGTTTGCCACACTATGGTATTACACAGTTATTTCAAGTGCCACAGAGCTTATATGTTGAAAAGCTGTCCAAAGGTATCTTTGAAGGTGAGTGACATCAGCTGCAATGCTGAAGGAGGGGAGAGGGAAGTGTAGGAAGTGTGAATGACCAGAAAATCAGTGTCAAGAAAAACACAAACACTCTCACATTATCACAGTTGCCAGGACCGGTATTAGAAGTTCTACCTAACTAGTTTGCTACAGTATGGTATTACACAGTTATTGCAAGTGCCACAGAGCTTATATGTTGAAAAGCTGTCCAAAGGTATCTTTGAAGGTGAGTGACATCAGCTGCAGTGCTAAAGGAGGGGATATGGAAGTGTAGGAAGTGTGAATGACCAAAAAACAGGTGCCAACAAAGACACACACTCTCACACACAAACACACACATTATCACAGTTGCCACGACCAGAATTAGAACTCCTACCTAACTAGCTTGATACACTACAGTATTATGCAGTTATTGCGCGTGCCACAGAGCTTTTAGGTCTGAGATTTGGCCAAAGGGTTATTTCAAGGTGACTGATATCAACAGGCATGCTAAAGTAGGCCAATGGCAGGTGTAGTGGTGTGCATAGCCTCAAAATCATTCATCTCCACACAGACACATTATCACAATTGCCAGGACCAGGATTAGAACTCCTACCTAACTACTTTGCTACACTACAGTATTATGCAGTTAGTGTAAGCACCATGGGGCTTATAGGGCTGAGATTTGGCCAAAGTGTTATTTCAAGGTGACTGACAATAGCAGTCGAGCTGAAGAAGGCCAGTGGCAGGTGTAGTGTTGTGTTTGGCTTCAGAATCATTAATTTCTACACACACACAGTTTCCAGGACCAGGATTAGAACTCCTACCTAACTAGTTTGCTATACTACAGTATTACACAGTTATCATAAGCACCATGGAGTTTATAGAACTGAGACTTGGCTGATGGTTTATTTCATGGTGACTGACATCAGCAGGCATGCTAACATGGGCAATGGGAAGTGCAGCGTGTGAGAATGGGCCATAAATCATTCCTCTGGAAATACACACACACACACACACACACACACACACACACACACACACACACACACACACACACACACACTGAGTCACACACAACTTTACATTTGACAGGACTGAGTATACAAATGCTACATGAATACTGATTTGTACTATCGTGTTACACAGTTATCACAAGCACCACAGACACTACAGGACTGAGGGCTACCAAAAGGAATGTGTACAGTGACTGACATCAGCACATCATGTGATATTGGCCAATTGGATGTGTAGTGTGTGGGACAGGCCTCATAATGGAATTCTCTCTGTCACTGTCTGTCTC
Organism: Protopterus annectens; assembly: GCF_019279795.1. Lineage (NCBI taxonomy): Eukaryota > Metazoa > Chordata > Ceratodontiformes > Protopteridae > Protopterus > Protopterus annectens. The sequence goes on from NC_056735.1 coordinate 1,526,049,516, forward strand.
TATCTCTTCCCCACATCTGTGTGTGTGTATGTTTGACATATTATAGTGTGTTGATTGTGGCTAGGTGTGATTATTCCTATTCAATGTGTATGTGAAGCATGAATGGTGTACAATTTGATGTGTGTGCATAGACATCTGCTAATGACAGATATGTATATTCTACTGTGTTGTCAGACATGGGCTTCATTTCTCTAAGTGTTGGAGCATGCCCAGTATGACCTTCTGTATTGAGTGTGTGAATCCATTCCAGGTAGGGTTGTACTCCGGTCCAGGGTTTGGTGTTTTACACATACAGCTAGCAACCTGTTTCTGCAGGATATCTGTAGATAGGTTGACAATATGAAGTCACAATAGGCGACAGATGGGAGAAACTGTAACTATTGCTGTCTGTGCTGTTTGTGTTACATGATTGGTGTTAGCAGAGATATTCAGACATATGTTCTGTTTTACACTGTGATGTATTATGTCATCAACTGCTGACAGATATAATTATTTGCTGACAGTTATTTACTGGAAAAACAAAGATGAATGAAGCTGAATCCAGTATTGTGGTCCACAACCTACACATTCTTGCACACTCCTGCCATTGTGGCGGGGTAACTACAGACACTTGCTGATGGCTCTGTGTAAATGGTCCAGTACCTTGGTACTATGGTGTCTGAGGATCCCCTTCCTGTACAAATATCAACTTAACAGGATGGTCATATCCTGCTGTGGCCCTACTTCTCAGCTGTACATATTCACCCAGGTTGCCCAGAGGCAGAGATCATATATCTGGACAGTTCCCCTTCACATTGTGGTGTACGAGCAGGTTTGTAGCCACCCATTACTGGGTTTGCAGGCAGGGGTAGTATGGGCACACATCAGAGTTTCAGACTTCACACACTCCATGACATCCATGCGTCTACACCCCCCCATTCTGTTATTCTTTTCTCTTCCTAACATTATGCAAGCGATATCTGAGAAGTATCCGTATAGTTGACCCTTCATCCCAGTGGTATTTATGGATTGGTCCACAGTTCATGCAGTGAGACATGGGGGGCATGCTTCTGGGATTTTCCAACATGGTCTTGCATTTGTGTTCTGTTGACTGTGTTAGGCTGTTAGTTGTGATCTCATGAGATACCATACATTGGCACTACGGGTGGTGCACAATCCTTTGACAGAGGACTGTAGGCCATTTGGTAGTGAAGCAGGCCACTGCATTCTGTCACTCCTACATTCCCAGGCTGTGAGCCAGTGGATTCCCCTGGGATGACAGGGTAAGTGTGCAAGGTGTTAATGGCAATAGTTCCTGTCCATATTGATCCATTGGTCTGGATGCAGTCAGAGTGCTGCTTACAGCTAAGGACACCTGCATAGGACAGCTCTTCAGCATGCTGCATTCTGTGAGTATTCCCATACAGAAGTGGGGTCATACTGTACTCATTCCCAACAGCAAGGATATCACCTGTGATAAACCTGTGGCTGATGGTGGGGTGAGCTGAGTGCATGTGTGATATGGAAGCTACTTGGAGCTGACGCACAGATATACCTGGGACATTCCCCTTATTCTACCTTGTGCAGGGACATAGGCAGTCTCTCATTACTTCATAACTGTGCCTTTTGTGGTCTGCCAGTCATTGGCCAGGCTACATCCATACTACATGGGCAACTAATGTGCTGTTAACCTGTATGTACAATTCTAATGTTGTGTGCAGCTGACAGTTAAATTTTATGCACTCTGTCTAGGGTACTTCCACCTATGTACTGTGTGTATGTATGGGCTCACATTCATGGCATATCGATCTTTCAGATGATGACAGATATTTACATCTGGACAGTGAGTATGGATGACTGCTGACATGGGTATTGCTGAGAAGCATTGTGTTTGCCACTGCAGTTATCAGAACATGGCCCTGTCAACCACAGTACTGGCCATAGGACACTGAGACACAACTCTCCATGCCTACATGCTGACCACTTCCAGACAATACTGAACACACAACAACCTAACACACAGACCCCTGCATATTGTACACATGCAACAATCTGTCCTGTAGATTGGGCCAGCTTGGGTAATCTGTGCTCCACTGATACTACTCCTCACACTTACATGTTACTGCATTTCTACATAGGATTGTGGTGGGGGGGGCACACTTGACAACTTTAAACTGTGCTATGACTATACTGGTATGTCAGGTATTCTGTTGGCTTTCACATCATTTTGTATTCTGACCTATCATGCAGACTGGAGGCATATCAGTGGAGTACAGATCTTAGGTTTTATTGACCTACATTTCAGTTTCAGACTTCTTACCCTTCAGAATTAACATACAACTGTCAGACCTGTTGCAGTCTGTGTAGGTCTGGAGGGGGGCTGTTCACCATTGCCATCAATTGGAGGCTTTAGCCCAGCCTTTCTTTATGGTCATCTACACCTGTCCTGCTGGCTGAGGCTGGTGGTGAGTATGTGAGCCTCACTGACATGCATGTGTCTCCTATGGACACACATTTGGGCCACCACATGTACTGCAATGGGATTTGTCACCTTGTCTAGTACTGCCTAGTATGTTGACACCTTTTATTTGTTATGGATTTCATGCTGCCCATATAGGTGTCCAGTATCTGCTGCCATCCCATTCAGCCACCCGATTCCCTTGCATGCTTGCATCCGTAACATAGATACAACTATCAGAACATACTACTCCATTCAGTAAGTGATAGGAAGAGTGACTTACCTTGTGGCTGGGCCAGTATTGAGGACGGTGATGGAGGGCTGACTATATCAGATGCACATAATACACTACCTAAATATGGTAAAGCGCAGGTAGTGTCATGTTTGGCATCCCTTTTACTGCATGTGTGAGCCAGGGAGAGGTGTCATTCCCTGGGTCCCTACCATGTATGTACCGTATCTGCTATGTATTGCCTCTTTGCCAAGGCCTGGGCATATTGGGCATGCCTCCTTCTGCCTACATGTGTAGGCTCAGGTGGTTCCTCCAATGAGTCCCTCTGTGCCTGTGCTGGCCTTGGCAGTGGTGGGGGACTTTGTGGCCTTGCCCCGTGCTGTTCCTGCTGCAGCTGTTTCCACAGGATCATATTGTGTAGCATGGCACATACTATGAACATTTGTGTACATGTAGCTGGAGAGTACTGCAAGGCTCCGCCTAATATGTCTAGGGTGCAGAACTGTGACTTGAGCATCCCAAACACATGCTCTATTAATATTCTGGTTTGTGCATGTGCCTCATTATGGAGTTCTTGTTCAGGTGTGTGTGCATTTCTGAGGGGTGTCATCAGCCACGGCTCCAGTGCATAGCCAGCATCCCCCACTAGGTGGCCATATGGGATGTCCCCACTGGCAAATGACTGGTACAGCTGTGTCATATGCCAGATGTGGGAGTCGTGATAGCTTCCAGGGCTGCCAGCACACACATTCAAGATAACGCCCTGGGCATCGCACATGACCTGGCAGTTGATGGAGGGGAAGCCCTTGTGGCTTATGTAGATCCTACCCCACTCACCGGGTGGTGCTTTGATGTGTATGTCTGTGCAGTCTATAGCACCCACTACCGCAGGGTATTCTGCTATTTGGTGGAAGAGATGCATACTGCTGGTTAACACCTCATGAGTGATGGGGAAATATATGTGCTCACCGGCATGTGCTGACATGGCATCCAGGAACTGGTGGAGTACCCTGGATGCTGATGCCTGTGAGAGCCCCATGATATCCCCAGTTGCTCTTTGGAAGGTCCCTGTGGCTAGTATTCTTAAGCCTACACATACCTTGGTATCCACTTGGATGGGTTCCCCTCTGTTGGTTCTGTGTGTGAGGTGGGGCTGGCACAGCTCAACAATTTTCTGTAGAATGTTCCTGTCCACCCTATAGCACTCCATTATCTCCAGCTAATGTAGGCCCTGGTAAGTTACCCTGGGTCTGTACACACTTCTCCTCCTCCTCACTGTGGGATGGTCATCAGCATTCACATCCTCACCACCCTCAGCCTCTTGCACATATTGATGTATGAGAGCAACAGCAGCCCCTATCATTTTGTTAGTTTTGTCAGGTAAAATTTCCCTGTCTGTGTACACCGATGGTGTAGAGTTTGTGGGAAAAAACAGAGTGAAAGGGGTTTGCATAGTTTATAGTACTGTGCTGGGCTGCTGCTTGTGTAATTGGCTGATTCTGATACATTTCACCTGCCAGCTATGCTAGTTCTCCTTGATTGCCTTCCTACTGCTGTTTTCCCTTCCCATTGCCTTCCTGTTTAAGCCCCAAGGCATGCCGCACATACCCAGTGCTCACATGTGAACTGAGCTGCTATTTCCTGTTTTTCTTTTTTTTTTTTTTTGTTTAAAACCTGGTGCGTGGCATGCACACCCATTTAAACAGGGAAAACAGTGCTCAGCAATGTGAGACACACCCCGTTCCTTAGGTCTGCTTAGCTAAGAACAAACATTGGCCACAGGGCTCCAATAAGTTTACACCAAGCATGACACCCCCCCCTACTGAAGTCATCCTCTTGTCCTGCCTACATGGCTCTCTATTCCTGCACCTGCATGATTAGGTTCAGGCTTCCAGTAGGTAGAAATTTGTAATTCAGTATAGGTACCTTCATTTGTATACCCCAGTGTGCAGATCCATAGTTACAATTCCCAATCACACCCTTTCCCCTTGGCAACCAGTGCTCCCTTGTCTTGTTTACATTCTTCCTGTCATTGATTATAATGGCAGAATGCATATTTCTGTTAATTGGCAGTTTTTCCCTTTTTTTTTTTTTTTTATATTTTTGGCACCCCTGTGTTTCCGTGCTACTGCCCTTAGATTAAACAGCCGAGATCGGCCAAAAAAAAAAAGTTTTATTTTTATAAAAATTATGTGACTTTAAATGCCATTGGCCTTATATTTCCCATTGGCTTGTCTGTCTACATAATACATGCTTTTCATGAGCTGTCATGCCTCCATTTTGTCATATGCAAAAATGAATTTGGCTAATAGCTGAATACATTTTTGCACTGACACTGTTCCTATACAGAATCCATTCAGTTTGCTGGATTGCAAAACCACCTCATTTGCATGGTTTTCAGCAGCAAATGAGGTGATTTGCATACTGAACACAATTCTGTGCAGAAACGGTATAGGGCCGCTCGTGCACGCGGAAACGATTCTAACCTGGATTGCACGGTGTCCATATTACATGCAGGAGCCGCTACACTGTTCCTGCACAGAATTTGGCCATTCATGAATCCAGCCTATTGTTTCATCTGACATCCATTATACTTAATTTATACAAGAACATAAGCTACAATAATTATAATACTCATACTACTAATTTTGACTTGTACACTAAGGTTTACGAATTAAATTATTTTCATTTTAGGGAGGGTCACATAAGATACAAACATGATATAGGTATGATACAATATTATACTTAAATAGTTATACATATGCAATGACCACGTTAAAAGGCATATCAATCAATATAAATGGCCTGAATAACCCAATCAAAAGAGGTAGTTTATTCAAATATCTTGCTTTACATAAACCTAACATAATTTTTTTACAAGAAACTCACCTACTGAAAGATAATATTAAATTTTTGAACACAAATAAATATACTATCATAGCTAGCTCAGAACACTCAAAAAAGAAAATAGGTGTAACGATTCTCTGGAACAAAGTACTTCCTTTACCTAGAATAATTAGAACATATCAGGATGACAAAGGGATGCTATGCCTTGTTATAATTAAAATAAATAAAAAAAATATATACTCTAGTAAACAACTATTGGTTACCTGGTATAGGAACTATTACTATTAAACAACAATTAAATAAAATAGTTTCACATTCTGAAGGAAACATCATCTTGGCAGGGGATTTCAATTGTTTTCTAAATGCAAAAGATTCTACTACTTTAAGGAAAAGAAAGATAACGCCACAAGCCAAACAATTAATACATTTCATGGATTCTTATCAATTAAAAGATATACATGATTACACTGATCAAAGCTCATTACAATATACATTTTATTCTAACAGATATAAAACATAATACAAAAGAAGGATAACCCTCTCCACTGAATAAAGCAACTAATTTGAAAAATATGTTCAAATGAAAAAAGAAAAACACGCTAGTTCCACATGGCAACTCAATTTAATATACAGACAAAAATAGGTCAACTAGTAAGCGCTTTCACAGATGTACTCCACTTCATCAAACTAAAAGACTGTTTGAATTAAGTTACATTTAAAAAGTATTTCAAATACAAACTAGCCAATCAAATATTTCAATTCATTAAAACAGTGCTAACAGTAATAGATACATACTCCAGAATAGATAGGATTATATTTTCCACACAAATTCTAAATGATTTAATAAGCAGTAAAATTATATCTTGTCCAATCTCTGACCATAACACTATTATATTTGACCTTAGCATTAATAGTTCACCTACTATTCAAATAAAAAGAATCCCTGTATACCTTACACAATTATAAGATTTTCAAAAATTCCTAGAAGAAGAAATACAACATTTTATAAATACAAATGCAGTCTCAAACATTTCAGACATATACATATGGGATGCTTTAAAAGCCTATCTATACGGACAAATAAACAAATGGTATTATAACAAGAAGAAGTCTTGGGATAAAGATTTAAAATATTACAAGAAAAACTAGATACTTTACACCTTAAAAATAAATATAAACTTATATCTAAAATTATTAGAGATGAAATAGATGAATTAAGTGAGGAATACAGAACTTTGCTTCATCATAAGACTATGATCATCTTAGAAAAATTCATACTTCAATCGCACACAACACCTGAATTTCAAATAACGGACAGCAACCCACCATCAGCTATGTTAATAAAAAGTAGTGAGATGACTATGGATCGAACAAGACAAAACTTTTATTATACAAACATCCGAAACTACTAGATAGTGGCAAATATGTTAAGCGCTTTCATCTGCTGAATGTAGACTTCTTCAGAACAATAAACACAGTTGCAATTCATCCTTTTAAAAACTTTTTGGCGCCAAATTTCCTTCCTGAAATTTAAAGAGCTAGTGCCTTTTGTTCTATTCTGATTCCCATAGAATGATAATACAAATATTTAAAAACATCCTTACTATTACATGACTCAATCTATTAAAAAACATAATACAATAATACTAAATTATCACCAGTTTAAGTTCTAAAATTGTCATAAAATCGCATTTTGCATACATAATAAAATGCAGCCTAATTACTATACTAGCTTAAAAGAAATGAGTTAAAAATACATAAAATATACTTGCACCATTTGATGCTTCAGATGATAACTCATGTGCCCAGCGTTTCACTAATATATAGTCTTGTGTGCATATATATATATATATATATATATATATATATATATATATATATATATATATATATATATATATATATATATATACTATAATTATTTGTTACAAGATCAAGAAGGGATTAATACCAGGTTCCTTAGATGCGTTAGTCCGTATCTGCCAAATACTCTCCCTTTTACTTAACATGGCTTTAAAATTACCTCCACGGGTAGTACTATTGCCCTGATCTATTATTGCAAATTTAAAGCTATGTTTCTTACCCTCTTTATAGGCACATTAATAAAGAGGGTGAGAAACATAGTTTTAAATTTGCATAAAAGATGACATTAACAGACTGGTACACAGGCAGACAGAACACTGGTGAATAGAAAATCCAGATATCTTACAAAAGCCTTTTATGTTTAAAAGGTAACACATTTTGTTATGTTACCTGGAAGGTACAGCACTGTTACTTTCTCTACATTGGTTTAATTCATTCCAACTCAAATGGAAATGTGTATACCGTTCACTGAGTTTTGGCTTAAAGTCACAGCTGCAGTGGTAATATACATTGTATATATTTCACTCACTTAATTTTTCAAGGTTAAGAAGAGGTCAATAAGTATGACAACACTGCTTCATCAGTTAGTGCTTGCACTATATAATAGTTTTGCTGCATTTACTGATATGTTTACTTCTAGAAGTTTTCTCTGCAATTATCTTATTCATTATATTGCGTTAATGGTTCACACCAATGAGTAGCAACTAAAAATTTTTGCTCAATTACAAGTTTTCAGATTAGTGGGAGCTATGCATATCAAATACCCTTTTATAGTAAATGTGTTATGGTAGCCAGATTTGGCTCTAACACATTTATAAATAAAGGTATTCAATTTAAAAATCCAGTATGTGTAAGTCACATTACCCTGGTTATACATAGTAATTGAAGTAAAGTAACTGCATTTCATTTTCTGGCAATTAGTTCCTGATATTTTATGGTACTAAATTATTAAATTACTGAAGACGTAACTTTTTTCATGAAACATTATAACCAGATCTTTGAAATAATTCTTTAAAATAGTCAACAGAGTGAAAAACATGGGTGGTTACCTGTCAGATGGATATTATTAATTTCTTTTCTTTTAAATTGATAAAAGATACAGAATCTGGAGCAAATTATCTAAAGAGTTGTACCAGATGAAATTATGCAAAATAATGAAATGAACAGGCGGTACAACAGAAATGTGGAATCTCACATTGCTGTTTATCTGACATTCGCATTCATGACAAATTTATGATACATGCATCTTTGCACTGGTATAATAAATAAATACAGCAAACATACAAGGTACCAAATTGAATGAAAAAAAAACAGTTTATGTTTTCAGCAAGATATATTTTTATTAAGTTCACATCAGTCAATGCAGGGCTTCAGACCAAAAACATTAATGACCAGAAGAACAGTCCATCACAAGATTATTTCAGTTTTAACCAATACATTTTTGTTGGAATCAGCTGTTTGAATAGTAAAATATCACTTCAAGTAAGGGTACAATTAAATTATTCTCTTTTTATAAATTTAATTCATACATCTTCTAAGATGTGTCCACATATAAGAGAAGAAACATTAACAATCCCTCTCATTTTTGGAGTGCTACTAGTCAGTTTGAGACTACAGTCCAGATTGTCCACATTAAGACATTTTCAATAGTGTATGGAAAATCAAATTTTGCACAGCACAACATTGGGGTTTATTCTTATAAAATCCCACAATGATACAAAGCAGCAGTAAAAGCAGTGTAAGTTGACAATGTTAACTTGCACTTGGTTTCCACCTGTCAGCACAACTGTTTCCTCTACTAGATAGCCCCACTCTTGTAATGCTTCTAGAGATGGGCATGTGACTGATGACTAATTGATTAAGGCTTGATCCTTGGGAAATTTTAAAATGACAATGTATTCCTAGGTTTGTAAACCTCAGAATTAGTTACTAGTAAAAGAAGGGCTTCAGTTGATCTTTTGTTGTACACTGTGTATGAAGTAGTGGTAAAAAAGTCTAGAATGCTGCTCAATTACTTATTGAAATCAACAGAACTCTGTTCAGTTCATAAATGTGAGTATGAACCATACCCAGTTCTACAACATATGACATGGCGACTGTTGCCTTTTTTCAAAAATCTAACCATAATGTCATCTTTGAAAGTTGCAGCATATTATTATAAAATACAAGATAGCATTTTCATTTTAATCTTCCGAAGTGATTTCAGCTGGAATATCTTCCTGTAGACAGTAGGCAGATCTCAACACATTAACTCATTTTTTCTAAACTAAACTGCTTACCATAGAATCATAGGATCATAGAAGCTACTATACTATTGGTACTGAGGCCCTTTTAAGCCTAGCCAAGAGTTTAGCCCATGTTTAGAAAAGTCGGCATCCAAAACTCCTGCCCAGTAGGGGCACAGGTGGAATCCCAGGGGTGTATTTTCTATTTCTCATCTAGTTATCCAGGTAGCTCTTAAACAGGGATAATGAGGTACTCTGCTTAATGTAGAGAGGGAGTCTATTCCACAGAAGGGGGAGTCTCTGTGACACAAATCTGTCCTGCCAATAAGTCCTATTGAAATCACAAACCAGGCTGAGGTCGCACATACGGGTTGCTTGAGTGGAGCTTGACTTGCGGATAAGCAGCAGTCCCATCTAGGTGGGGTCTAAGATTAATTTGTATGCCAGACAAAAGTCACCTCTGAGGACTGTGTATGAAACTGAGTAGAGGGACAGGACTTTTAGCCTATCTGTGTAGGGTAGATGTTTGAGGCCCTGGATTCACCTGGTGAGGAACCTCTGTGGTCTCTCCAGCTGTTGCATGTGCTTTGTGAGGTACATGCCCAAGGGGGGTGTTGTACTCAATAACTGGCATTATAAGGGAAGAATACAGGGATGTTATGACCTCTTTGTCACTGGATGAGATACCCTTACTTATGAGGTGGGCCATGTAGAAAGCTTTCCATACAATGGAAGCAACATGGTGGACAAAAGTCAGATTGCTATCAACCTGGGTGCCCAAATCCCTCACAACTGATTGTGTACTTAGAACATTGTTATTAATGTGATATGTGGGGACATCACTCTCCCCAAAGGGGATGATGATGCATTTTTTGGCATTCAGCTTATGACCATGTTTCTGGCACCAGTCATTTGTTTGGGTGAGACCCTCTTCGAGGATGTGCACATCACTTGGGGAATTGATGACTGCACCCAGCTTGCAGTCATCTGCAAACTTGGTCAGCCATAACCCACTGGTTTTGGCCTGTACCTCAGCGAAGTATATCCCAAAAAACAGAGGCCCCAAGAATGATCCCTGGGGTACACCATTTGTAATGGGTCTACTGCTTGAGGTGGCTTCCCCTAATTTGATTAAATATGTTCCACCAGTGAGGCAGTTTGCTACCAATCTGGTAACATATGGATTTATGCCTTATTGAGAGGGTTTATCTTCTATGGCCATGTGGGGAATAGTGTCGAAGGCTTTAACCAGATCAAGGTAGGTGGTGTGCACCATCTTCCCCCCATCCATGGCTTTCATGACTGTCTCAAAGAAGTCGACCACATTTAACAAACATGTCCTCCCCTTGATAAAGCCAAACTGTGTGGGGTTGTGTGTTTGGAGGCTGCCAATGTCCCTGTTAATGAGGTGTATGGTAATCCATTCCATGACCTTGCAAATCAGGCTAGTTAGGCTGATGGGTCTATAATTTCCTGGATTGGTGGATGCTCAACCTTTGTGTAAAGGGATGACAGTGGCTGTCCTCCACTCAGCTGGGACAAAGCTGATACTCAGGCTTTGGTTGAATAGAGTGCCTAATGGTGCTGCAAGTTCATGCCTGAGTTCATGTAGGATGCAGCCTGGGATGTTATAGGGTCCCATGGAAGCTGTATTTTTTGCCTTTGAGAGGGGAGTGATGACCTGTTCCCTAGAGATAGGGGGTGGAGGCAAGTACTAGGGATGTCCTGATTTACTGATGGGGGGACAGAGGGGAGAAGTTTTCACTGAATCTGTCAGCCAGTAGATTGGCTATATCTACAGCTTTTGTGTATGTAGTATCCTTGACCACCAGTTCTGAACAGATCTGCGTGCTTCCTTTGAGATTGCAGACATATGTGAAGAAGACCATATGATTGTCTCTAGTAGATGTAGCCAATTTGGACTCAAAGTTGGCTTTAGAGGATTTCACTAGTGCTCTTATTTGCATGTTCAGGCTAAGGAGAGATTGCTTCCAAATGGGCACCTGCTCCTTCTTGGTCCTGGACAGTAATTTTTTCCTTTTATTATGTAGTTTATTTATTACAGATGTCCACCAGAGTGGTTTACTCTTCCTTGCGGAGGATGATTTTGTCCTGTCAGGTATTCCTGATTCCATGCATCTATATAAATGCTTGTATAGTACTTTGGTGTAGATTTGGACACTGGTGCCAGTTCTTATATTGTGGTAGGGGGCTGTGAAGCTGACATCATCCCTCAGGAGGTTGTAATCAGCTTTGGAGAAATTATTTTGTTTGACCCTAGCTAGATGGGGGTCAGGGGAGATGGTAACTTCAAAAATGACAGCTTTATGGTCAGATCTTACCAGGGAGGGTGATACCGTAGGGGTGCTGCAGTGGTTACTCATGTTGGTTAATACCAAGTCCAAAATATTATCACCTCTTGTTGTAGTATTGACTAGCTGTTCCAAGGCATTTGCATTAATAAAATCAAAGAATCTCTGGGCATGTGTGTTCTGGCATGAGTAGTTTTTTCAATATATGGTTGGGTAATTAAAGTCACCCAGTATCAGGGTAAAGGGTTGAATCTTGACAGATTTGAAGAGGTCCAGATAGGTGGAGTCGGCATCTTGAGTCAAATTTGGAGGCCTGTAGCTAGCTATAATTTGAATAAGGGTCTTGTCAATGGTTAACTGCACCTAGTTTCTCCTGTGCAAAATACTGTTTGACCAGCCTGGAGATGTGTGTGTATTTAATATATATTGAAACTCCACCTCCTTTGGCTTTGCTGCCCAAATTTTTGGGTCTGAATGTATGATAGGATGAGTAACCAGGTAAGACCAGGGTGCTCTCTGCAGCTTTAAACCAGTTTCTGTGACTGCAGAAATGTCAGCATCTTCCAGGGTTAAGAATGCTTGCAATGGGTGCAGTTTCATGTTTTGACTTCTAGCATTTAGCAGCATGACCTTTAATTTGCATTTTGTTGAAATGTTTATGTTGGTAGTATCGACCTCATGACTTTTCCTAAAAAAGGCGCTATGGGGGAGGCAAGGGCATTTGCCAGAAGCCTGAAGCCCAAGTGAGACAGATGCAGGCTATCTCTAGCAAAGCATCGTGGTCTGTCGATCATATCTTCCCAGGGTGTCAGGCACTGGATCCCCCTGGAATGACACCAGAAACTAAGCCAATTGTTAAAGTCAATCATTTTCTTTTTGTATTGTGACATATTTCTGGGTGATGGTAGAATGCTGCTTAAGGCTAGGAACATACCTGCCTGGGACACATATTCAGTGAGCTCAATCATGTATTTCTTCATATAGTCCAGGGAGGTACATCTCAAGTCCTTCATGCCAACATGAATTATGACAGAGTCATAACAGTACCCATTGTTGAGAGACTTGAGTGTGTGTGTGATGTGGTGGACTCTGTCCCCTGACAAACAACTAACCTTGACTTTCTCCTTATCCAGCCTGGTGAGAGGCACATCTGTGTGTCTCACAATGGAGTCTCCTATGACTAATATGTTGGGTTTATAGTTAGGAATATCCTCCTAATATGTTATGTTACTTAGCCCCTTAACCTCAGTTCCTTAAAGGGAAATGTGTTTCAGGAATATTCTACATACTTTTATTATATTCACAGCTTTATATTTGTCCTGTTATTATAGTTGTTTATTCATTCCTGTACAAGTAATACTTAATCCAGTATTTCACATGGTCCTTCCAGCTGTCTTTCCTTAATTTCTTTTTCTGACTACATCCCTGCATTTTTTTTTTCTTTTTGTTTTTCTCTATGGTTTCCCTACCAGTTCCATAAATTAGGTGCGTTCAGTTTTCTTTCTATTGACGAGCTTCAGTTATTGATATAAGCATTTTCATTTTTTCTTTTAAATGTCATCTGTTTTCAGAATCAGACTTCAAAGTGACACCATTGCTAATAGTGCTGCCCCACAGTGCTTGGTTTTCTAGTTGGGCTGTAAGATGTGGTGCTTTCCATGTGGATGTTGCATATTATCTCAGTGTCCATGTAGGTTTTTACCTGTTGCTTTGGTTTACTCTCACATCCCAAAGTAATGCCATAGATAAATTGATGATGCGCCATGTTTCAAGTTGTCAATAGCTGTGTGCCATGCATGAGTTTGAGCATGATAGGCTAGTATCCTATTTAGTATAAGTTGTGTGCCTTGTACTCATTGAGAGCTTGTACAGGTCCTGGCATTGAGGCCAAAAATGGATAATACAAATAACCAAAGAATAAATAAACGAATGTTATCATAAGCTGCACTGTAACACTATAAATAAATATTCATGCCAGACCCTAGTTAATGATCTCTGATCATTTATATCATGAACATTTAATTTACAGTGCCCTTCCTAACTTTCAAATGCACTTTCATTTATTTATTTATTTCATCCATTAAATGAAGAATTTTAACACTTTAGCTTTTGCACAGCTACCTACTTAGGAGACGTATGTGAGTGTGGGACACAGTTGCAGTGTGGCTGTCAGTGTTTGTAAGTCATACATTTATTTTGTTGCGGTTTATTTTGTTTTCCTGTATTAACATTTATCAAGAGACAACAGTAAGCATAAACTGAAAGTCATACTTTTATTACCACTGATACAGCTTCTGTTTCCTGCTTCTTCTACTTTAATTCACTAAGCAGTCAAAGAAATTCAGTTTAGACATATTGTTTGCTGCAATTGTTTTTGGCACTGCTATGTGTTGGTATTTATTCTGGCAGTGAAGGGAAGTAATTTTGAGACTTCAAAAAGTTTTTCAGTCTGCCCAGTTTTTCATGTCATGCCTTTGCTATCTTGTAAAGTGTAAGCACCTGACCAAAGTTAGTTATAACTATTAGTGGTAAATGGTACACAGCTGTAATATTTACAGCAGTTAACCAGCACCTGTTTTTGTGGCTTATTTGATGGAGTTTGTTCTCAGTTAAAATGCTCCTTTATTTGAAAGGGGTTTGGCAAGTTGGAAAGGTGTCACACTGGCACAAGAGGGTATATGTGTGTGCTGTTACACTTTGTACCCTATACAATGGCCATAGTTCAGTCAGAATAACTAACTAAACATAACATGACCCACCTCATAAACATAAAAAGAAAAAACATTCCACTACCCTTTTGTATCTCTGGCCTAAAGCTTCAGAAAAAAGAAAAAACTTGACTGTTAATACATGCAAAAGCACAGTAACCGCAGCACTTGTGGGTGCCTATGCAGTTTAAAGTGTTTTGCATATGCTTTACATTCTGATATCCATGGCTAAAGATCTCACCAGTAACTCTGTTGTCTTTTTATATAAAAAAAATAATATTTTCATCCATATTAACTACCTTAACTATCATCTTTTCAGTCCATATCCTAAGTATTGTTAGTAATAGTACTACTATTAGTAGTAGTAATAGTAATAATAGTAGTAGTAATAGTAATAATAGTAGTAGTAATAGTAATAAATAGTAGTAGTAATAGTAATAATAGTAGTAGTAATAGTAATAAATAGTAGTAGTAACATAGAAGGTACTTACCCCAGGTCCTTGCTATGCTGTGACATTCCTGTTGATAAATAAGGGGATAATGGCTATTGATTTAAATGTTATTTACGATCACTAGAGCTTAGTATTGAGCACAGATATTATATTTTCTATACCTCATACTTTTAATCTCTTTATACAGCTTTTCCATAGTGCTCCCCACACATTGTTGGTATCCATTGCACATTATTAATATTTGTAGGTTTATATTTGCTTACTAAGTTATTGATCTGTGTGGCTCTTAAGAAGCCTATTCTTACATCTCCACATAGTCACAGTCCTTATATTTTGCATACGGACAACCCAGAGACAGGAGGACCAAGGATATGGAATAGTTACATGATGCCCCAGTTCTACGAACAGCCCTCTAATATGTGCTGGGTGACAACTATTAAAATTAAATATTTTATTAGCTTTTACATTTTTACACTATATTACAGATCTAAAACCCTCAGCCAAAATACCAACATCCACATCCAAAAATGTACTTGCGCATCTATTACAAGTGAATTAAAAATTAATTCCTAAGCCACCCCAAGTATGAACCAAAATATTTATTTTATAACCTGTCTATCATTAAAAATACAATCTTTGGTATAAAACACAAGAATCGTTCAAAGCTCCCTTCTCATGTGGAAAGAAAGTAGAGCACTCTCATGTAAAGGACTTACAAGTCTTTTAAAATATCTTGACCTCCCTATTTTTTCTATAAATCATTGTGTTTGAATAATGATAGATGAAGCTGGAAACAGCTCATATTACATATGAATACCCCAGCAGTACAGAATGGAGGGCAGGATTAGTTAACTTATGAAGCTTAGGCATATCAGAAAATAAACTGTATGTATGCTGCCTATCCTTTAAATAACAGTATTTTGAAAAAAAGTACTCATGTTATCTAATGCTAATCCTTCTATAAAATAATGACATTCCATTTAAAATTCCTGCAATGACTGTTAATATATTACAGCATTTACACCTTTGTTTGCACACAGTGATTGAACCTTAGTAACATTTGTTCATTCTTTATCAGTTTTGATAATTTCAGTAATGGTATTGACTAGTTCATTTTAAAGCTTATAATCCTGGCAATCTAGAATTGTAATACTTTTTATGCAACCTACACATACACACACACACACACACACACACACACACACACACACACACACACACACACGCGCGTGCGCGCGCACACGCATGCACACACACACATGAACACACACACACACACACACACACACACACGCGCGCGCGCACACGCATGCACACACACACATGCACACACACACACACACACACACACACACACACACACACACACACACACACACATATGCACACACACACACACACACACACACACACACACACACACACACACACACACACACACACACACACACACATTTACTGCCTAGAACTTTTATCCTAGAACTTTATTTAGTTTGACAATCACAGCAGTGTACAGATTACTGCAGGAAGGTAATCAAAAAGGGCTTTAAACATCATTGCCTGCAGCATGAAAAGGGAAGTTACATATAATTTTTGACTGTTTCAGACATCTGTATAATTGCCAAATTTTTCCTAGAATATTATCTTCAGTGAAGTGTGCAAAACTGAGACAATTTTAATAAATACCACACAGACTATACCTAATGAAGTGGCCTTATTTATATTCACAATATTATTGACAGTACTTGTCGACTCCTAAATATATCAAGTTCCTTATGTCACTGTATTTACACATTATACTTCCTTTGCCAATCATTCCACTTCTGCAGCCATATTGGATTCTGATATCTTGTTTTATAATCCTTCTGATTTCTATGCTTGAAACTCCTGATAATATTTATTGTCTATAACCATTGTAGGACTGCATGGTCAGGTACATCATTTTTACTTTTATTTCTAGTAAGAATACTTCACTAGTCTAAAACAGAACCACTAGTAAATATATTATAAGCAAATGTGAGGTAGAGATAGCTCAACTTTCATTAATGTTTCACCAGATATCTGAACCCATAGGTAATAGTGATTGGCACTCTAAAATTTTGGTTTTCACAGTTTTTTACCTCTCACACTCCATTTAAAATGTGTCCTCTAAAATGTCACAAAGCCCATTAGGAAATGTTTTCCCTTTCCTGCTTCCTTTTCTTTTGTTTTCTTTTTTCATAGCTTTGCTCAGAATAAGCTTCATATAATAGCAACTTACCTTTATATAAATGTCATGCAATTTGTAAACAAGGTCATTATCGTTTACTTAAAAGAAGATTTTTTGACACATCTCAAACCCTATAATATTCCATTAAAGAAAAAGTCCACCCTAGAACTAAAAAAAAAAATTTTCATTCTTTGTTTTCTGATCTATTTTAACACCTCAAAATCACTCTAAGTGCTTTATTCGTAATTTTAGCCTTTTTTTCCACAACATGGCTACCAATGGGGCTTAATGTATCAACGTGATCTTGTTCTCCTTCGACCCTTTCTCTTTCCCATAATGCTTTGTATGACTCATGCCAGAAATAAGGAAGTGACTTTGAATTCCTATGCCATTGGTATATAATGGGATTTGTGTGAGCCACTGTTATTTTCTTTACCTTCTGTAAAAGGAGTGCTTCTTTTCTGTTTCTAATCACCCTCATTTATGTTTGGTCAGACCTTGTTTTACACTATACTTAGAAGTTATCCAGCTACAGCCAGAAA
Source organism: Protopterus annectens (assembly GCF_019279795.1). NCBI lineage: Eukaryota > Metazoa > Chordata > Ceratodontiformes > Protopteridae > Protopterus > Protopterus annectens. Next base: position 1,526,067,343 of record NC_056735.1, read on the forward strand.
AGTAACTAAATTGCAAGCCTTTGGTCAGCGTTTTCTTTTGTAGTCTAAGAATAATTGATTCTGCAAGGCTCTCTCAGAGCAGTGACAATTTCAACACCTCTGCAGTAGTGTGGGGGGAGGAGGACTCTCAATTCTTCTTGAACTACAAAAGAAAACACTGAACAAAGGCCTGCAATTTAATTAGTTTTCTGGCTGTAGCTGGATAACAGTAGAGGAACCTAAGTATGGACAATATTTTAGTGTGTTCGTACATCAACATTAAGTCTTGTTTTATATATCAAGAAAGAAGCAGAAAGAATAGGTATTGGACATACACTGACTATAATTCAACAAATGAATAATGTTACTGAATGCACATTTTATGTGTATTTCATTAGTAAAAAAGAAAGTAGGACTGGCAAGCATATACTGGAACATGTTAGCCCTTTAAATCCTGTTGTAGCTGTCTGAAATAGGATTGATAGATATAGTCTGGAGGCCTGGTAAAAATAATTCAACAATTTACAGCAGATTACTATGGCTATATCTTTGTGCTTGTTTGTTCCATGGAAGGGACAATACACTCTAAATCTATGGTCATGTTATGACTGTTTAGCGGAAGATACCACTGCCTGTTTGGTACACATTGAGGAAAGGGTACTCAGCAAACTGTGTAGTAAAATGTGCAATTTTCAAAATATTGTAATGAGTTGTTCCATGTTTTTTCAATCTATAACTTAAAGTTGACTCAACATTCTGTCCAAATGTTTCCTCTCTGTTTTAACTAATTACAGCCAAGTGACACCTCCAGGTGTTTCTACAGTTACATCCTACTGACATCTCCAGGTGTCCCATATTGCTTTTTCATATTTCCATAAAAAAATTCCAAAACCAAGCTATAATCAATGTATTAAAAGATTTCACCTTATAGCTTGCACAATGGCAAACACAAATGTATTGATATTTGACCTCTGTCTAGTGGGATAAAGCAATATTATTTTTTCATATAATACTTACTTATATTGTCATAAATTGCATGACTTCCTAAATATGTTGACAACCAAGTAGCATGTCTAGAACTGCTTAGACTCATATCAAAACGCTCAGTTGGATGAACAAAATGTTGCTGACAATATGTGTGTAACTTGAGTGGTGGCCAAAATATTGCAAATTATTTACAAAATATTGTAAACATAGTAGTTACTGTGTTTACTGTGACTTATAACATCCAGTTTAAGACCAAGAACCCAAGGAATACTACCACTATAAAAGTAGTTTGTACTGAAGAGTTTTACATTTACACTTTTTTAACAACCCCTATGGTTCTAGAGATATAAAAAAGAATTTATGTACTCACCATAATGTTCCATGTTTGTTATCCAGTATCTCACCTTCATTTTGCTGGTTGGGTTCGGAACTGAGCATCGGTTCTGACTTTGCCTTATACTAAAGCTCGAGAGCTCTTTGCTGGCTCGAGGCTGCACTCTATCCCACTAAGCCTAGCAGCAGATATCTGGATCTCATTTGTAAGATAATAACACTAGACTAACATTGGATTTGTGTAATTTTAGAAAAAATTACACACATAAATATATATATATATATATATATATGTAAAGATATATACACATATGAACAACAAAAGGCACACAACTTAAAGGACCCTAGAACAAAAGAGGGCAACAAGATATTGGGCCAAAAGACACCTCCAAATCATCCAGGAAGGGGGAAGTAGGGAGGGATACAAGAATGAAGGTGAGATACTGGACAACAAACATGGAACGTTATGGTGAGTACATAACTTCTTTATGTTATGTTGTCCCATCTCACCTTCATTTTGCTGGTTGGGAGAACATCCCCAGCACCTACTTTCTTGGGTGGCTCAAGGGAATAAACTCTTCAGAACAGAGGAACCAAAGGAAGCCCTGTCTGGGAGGCCACATCTACTTTGTAATGAGTAATAAAGGTATGAGAGTTAACCCATGTGGCCGCAGCATACATTGAATCCAAAGGCAGTCTGGCTTGAAAGGTAGTAGAGGTAGACACAGCTCTAGTAGAATGCCCTCGAATTTTACCTGGTAGATACTTATGTTGAGAGCTATACGTATAAGTGATTGTGTCTGTAAGCCATTTGGACAATGTAACCTTAGAAACTGGGACTCCTTTTCTGTTTTCCGCAAAGGACACAAATAGCTGGTCAGATTTCCTGAAATCCTTTGCTCTATGCAAATAAAACTGTAACTATCTATGTATATCCATCTGATGGAGTTTATATTCTGCCTTGTTGCCATAATTTGAGAAAAACATTGGTAGCTCAATGGATTGATTTAGATTTGCTTCAGAACATACCTTAGGTAAGAAGGAAGGATTTGTTCTGAGGGAGACTGTACCTTTATGGAAGACCAACTAAGGAGGATGAATAGACAGAGCTTGTAATTCAGAAACCCTTCTAGTTGAAGTGATGGATACTAGAAAAAAGGTCTTCCAAGATAAAAACTTTAAGGGGCAAGAAGAAGTTGGTTCAAAAGGGTGCAGTATCAAGGAGGCTAATACTAAATTTAGATCCCATGGTGATGGAAGTTCTTTGATAGGAGATCTTAGAAGGAATGTGCCCCTTAAAAAGGCTTTGCACAATCTATGAGACATAATATTTGAACCCTTAATGCCTACGTGAAAGTTAGAAATAGCAGCCAGCTGAAATTGAACAGTAGTGACTGCTGCCCCTTGATTAAAAATTTCCATCAGAAATTTAAGGATGGCTGAAATTGGAGCTGTGAGAGGATACAATTGTTTTTTATTCACCCAAAAGGAAAATCTCTTCCGTTTACTTGCATAAAGTTTTCTTGTAGTGCTTTTGTGCACAGACACTAAAATATGCCTCACAGCTGGGGATAATTCTGGAAGCCTGGCTAAGACTGGACGTGGAGTAACCAAGCTGTGAGCTTAAGAGTTTGGATGGTGGGATGGAAAGTCCTGGACTGAGTCAACAGGTCCAGCAGTCCTGGTTCCAAGGGTCCTTCTGTAGATAAGGCCATAGGAAGGGGAACCATTTCTGACGAGGCCTGTAAGGAGCAATGAGAATTATCTTGTGACCCAACAATTTTGCTTTCTAGATTACCTTCGGTATGAGGTGAAATGGTGCAAAGGTATAAAGAAGTCCCAGGAGCCAATCGTGGACAAGTGCATCCCTGAGTGACTCCCCCAGTGGGGGGATTAGGGCAAAAAATCTTCTGCATTTGGCATTGATGGATGTGGCAAAAAGGTCGCAGTACAGCTGGCCCCACTTGAGAAAAATTTTGCTCGCAACTTCCTGATTCAGGGACCACTCACGTGGGATTAAAATTGCCTTGCTCAGTTTGTCCGCTATCATATTGGACTTCCCTGGAATATGCGTAGCAGTAAGAAAGCACTGAGAAGAAACTGCCCATTGCCAAACTCTCTGGGCCTCTTGATATATGGGGTAGGATCTGGTTCCACCTTGTTTGTTGATGCACCATACCACTGACATGCTGTCTGATTGAATTGCAATTTTCCTCGAAGGAAGAGAGTTTTTGAATGCTTACAACACCATGAGCACCATCTCATCTCCAGGACATTTATGTGCAAATGGTATTTGTATTCCTGCTAAGTGCCTTGGACAGTCTGTCCCAGGTAATGCCCTCCCACCCTATATGGGAAGCATTCGTGGTCACTGTAGCTACTGGTTGGGGGAGAACAAATGGTCTGCCTATTGTAACCAGTGTAGACTGGATCCACCAACAAAGATCCTTTTTGCTTGTGTTCGTTATCAAAATTTTGTGAGACATGGGCAACTCCTGCATGGACCATTGAGTGAAGGAAGTCATTGTAGTATTCTCATGTGTAGGTCGGCTAAGGGAACCAAGGTTATTGCTGCTGCCATTGAACCCAGAACCTTGAGTATAAACTTCACCTGAACTTTCTTTTTTCTCAACAGGACTGACACTTGACAGCGTAATGTTAGGATTCTTTCTGCAGGCAGTTTTGCTACCATGCTTTTTGTATTTAAATCTGCTCCTATAAAAGTAATATGTTGAGAAGGCAACAAGGCATATTTTTCAAAATTGACTGTAATGCCTAACTCTGAGCAGAGATGGATTGTAGTGTCCCTCGCCCTGATTAGTAGATGCTCGGTGGTGGCAGTCAGGAGCCAGTCGTCTAAGTATGGAAACACCTGGAATCCTAGATGCCTCAGGTTAGCTATGACCACTGCCATGCATTTGGTGAACACCCTGGGGGCTGTGGTGAGAGTAAAGGACAGGGCTTTGAACTGGTAATGACTGGCTCCCAGCCGGAAGCGCAGACATCTCCTGGAGGGCCTGGTCATTTTGATATGATAGTACACATCCTGGAGATCTATTGAGTACATCCAATTGTCCTTTCCCAGAAAGGAAAGTATGGGCTACAGTGTTAGCATCCGAAATTTCGCTTTCTTTACTGACTTGTTTAGTCTGCTGAGGTCCAATATTGCTCTCCAGTACCCTGTATTATTTGGCACTAAAAAGAATCTTGAGTAAATTCGGATCCTGATTGGTCTGCGGGGACTTTTTGTTCTAGGTTGCTTGATCCCTTTGACGGTTGGTATGTCTGGGATAGATTTTTGTGATTGGGGTGGTCGAGAGAAGGGAATGTTGTATCCCCTGAATATGATTGACTGTACCCATCTGTCTTTGGTGATGTTTTTCCAGGCTTTTGGGTACAGTGATAGTCTCCCCTGACTGCCTCCAGAGGTGGACGGGTGGGCCTCCTTTCAGGAGCGCTGGGAGGGCCTACCAGAAAATGTATCTCTGTCACCCTGGTCCTGCAGACCCCCTCTGCCTTGAGGATGGTATCTTTCATTATTATTTCCCCCTCTACCCCTAGGGGATAATTCACCATGTGCATCAGGTAAAGCTCCTTGTGATTAACTAAACCACATCTTTCCGCTCTTCTGACCTTTGGGGTAAGGTCTAGTAGGGGTAGAAAAATGCACTCCCATGGCAGATACAGTTTTGCTGTCCTATTAGCACCTGGTGAGAGTTTCTTTAACTTTTGCTCCAAACAAGGATGAGCCATCAAAAGGGGCGTTAGTAAAGGAAGACTTGAAGGGTTCAGCAAAGTCACAAAGCCGCATCCAGGAATGTCTCCTTAGAGCAATTTTTATGCCTGCTGCCCTACTCAGTCAATCAGCCGCATACGAAATCAGGTGGATGGAGGAGTTTGCTATGGAGGTTAAGGCTGCAAGTTGAGTCATTACCATCTCCAGGAGCACCTCAGCTGTAGCACCTTGGAGGAAATCTCCTAGCTCCTTGAGGAGGTCCCTCTGAAGTCTCATGAAATGAGAAAGATAATTAAGTGTCCTCAGAGTAAACGCCCCTGAGGAAAGCATATACTTTCCATATCTGTCCATCATTCAAGATTCTTTGTTTGGTGGATGGACAGATGAAGAAGTTTCAGCTAAATCCTTCTTGGTGGCCGCTGCCATCACCATAGCATCTACCAAAACACCTTTTACAGTAAGAAACTGCTTATCCTCGGGGGCATTGATAAACTTATTTAGCTTTCTTGGAACAGGGTCCACCATCTCTGAAGAGCCCCACACCATCTGACTGACTACCCCTAGTAGTTTGTCAAAAGGCAGAGACACCCAAGAGGTGGAGGGTCGAGAGCCAAATGCCTCTATTTAAACAGACTTATCCTCAGAAGGGGATAGGGACTTCCATTCACCCCACTGTTTAATAATCTCTAAGATGTCTGAAAATGAGATATCCTCAGAGGGCGAACGTAGGGACCCTCATGAATCCTCTAAGTCTGTATCCGATGTGACAGACTCGGGGGAGTCTATATGCTTCCTCTTACATGAACACTTTTGAAGGATCTCCTCAATGGGATGCTCTGGGGAGGTCTTGGAAGAAAATGTCTCACCTGAAGGAGTAACCTGAAGCATGGGCTCCCTGCATCTGGCCTGAAGGGGTGGAGTGGAGGTTGACAATGGCCCCTGCAGGAGAAGAGTGTCCGGATCTGAGGGTGAATCCGACTTAGGGGAAAGCACACTCCTCATCACCTCGAAGGCACCTCGATCCTGGTCCGGGAGGGTCTCTGGTTTCGAGCAACCCAGAGATCTCCCCTACACCAAGGATGAGGGCTCTGAGGCCGATGCTGGTTCCAATCTTACCTGCACCGAAGCTCCGAGTGGGAGAGCCATGTCCAACAAGGGTCTTAGCTGACTCTCCACCCTGGAGCCGATGGGGGAGTGTCAGCTCTTCGATCGTTCGATGGAAGCAATTGGAAAAGACATTGGTACCGAAACTCCAGATGTGGTTCTCGGTACCAACAGTTCCACGACTACAACCTCCAGATGCTCTGGCTCTGAACTCGACCAAGTCAGAGGAGGAATAACTGGTATAGAAGAAACAGACTTTGGCTCCATATCCTTTTGGGCTGGGCTGGACAGAATTTTAGCTAGGGCCAGAGTCTTGAGGCACCTCTGCGCCACACGCTCCATGTCATCATCCGATAAACTCCTGAATGATCTGGAGGAGTACACTGAGGACTTGTGGCTACCAGCCACAGACTGTAGCAAGGGAGATTGCAACACTGAGCATACAGGCTCCAAAGACGGTGACCGGTCCCTCTTTTTTCGAATGGACGGTTTTGAAATAACTGATGGAACCGAAGGAGATTTGTCTTTTTCGCATCCAACAGACTTTGGATCCGAGGCAATGGTAATTAGAGCCAACTGCTTTGTCAGCTCAAAAGCCAGAGCTGATGGCAATTTTGAAGTTGAAAGCTGCTGTGGGGCTTGTTCAAAGGGTCCTTTAAGAAGCCCTCTATTAATAAGTTTATTCTTGCATTCCTGCAGGACTCTTGCACTAAATCCATGACAAATGGAACAAGAGTCCTGCAGGTGCATTGTCCCTAAACAATAGACACAGCTGGTATGTCCATCCATGATGGACATCTTCTGTGTACAGGAATCACATTTTTTAAAACCTGAATGCTATTCCTTAGAAATACTGCAGTAACACAAACTACTAGCCTCTAACTACAATAAACTACAAGGGATCCTACAAGGAGAAGCAAAAAAAAACTACATTATCTAAGAATCAATAACTTTTTTTTATATAAAGGATAGGTAGAGAAGAAGGTTTGAGGAGAGTCTCTAACTGAAATGACATACTCCTCAAACTGAGGAGATGCCTCTAACTTAAATGACGCTCTTTAAACCAACAACAGTATGGGAAGAAGCTCTCTAACTTAACCGGGCTGTATAAAAAGAAGAACAAACAGCTCCCCGATCCTCTAACTTAAACGGAAAAAGGGGAGCACCAGAAAACACACAGGCCTGGTGGTAGAAATGACAGCCCAACAAAACAACACACAAAAAAAATGGACTAGATGGAGATAGCAAGATAACAACTTGTAGATATCTCTAAATTAACGTTAAATTAACTTTAAATTAACTTTTGGTTGAAAAACTTTGAGAAAATCCAGGCTGAGTATGGTTAAAAAACTTTGAGAAAATCCAGTCTAACTAAAGTAAAATATTTTACTCAGCCTGAGCCAGCACAGAGGAATCCCAAAGCTTCAAGTGGCAAATGAGATCTGGGTATCTACCACTAGGCCTCATGGGACAGAGTGCATACTCGAGCCAGCAAGAGCTTTAGTATAAGGCCAAGTCAGAACCGATGCTCGGTTCTGAACCCAACCAACAAAATGAAGGCGAGATGGGACAACATAACATCATTTGTTTGAAATGTGAGAGCATGATATGGTTGTATCAAGAATCTTAACCTCAGCCCATTTGAAGTTTAGTGCAAACTTCCAGATCTCCATTGGAGGGAATGAGTTAAAGGATTATGGTACTTTGCGCATAAATATCATTAAAGGCTAGTACGTTTTTCATTCCAATAAGAAAACTAGAAGTAGGGTTGCCAGCTGTCAGAAAATTTTCCTTACAGTCAGGAAATCAGGGTCTCTGTCAGAAAATCCAGTTACGGTGAGTACTTGAAAGTTAATTTGAATCTTTCTGAGAGCTATCATATTTCTGAAGTACATTTCCTAAAATGTTTACTGTTTTACTTGGGTTTCCAATCTGCATTCAAATGCAGTATAAAAACAATTATTGTTGTGCCTTATACATGTGTGCATGTTTGGGCAGGGGGGGGGTTAAATATCTATGTCTGTATAGAAGAGTGACAAGTTAGCCATAACTTCTTTCACTTTTTATTACAGTTAAGCATCGAAATTGTACACAATAAGTGTCTGTCTTTGGTGGTTTAGGCTGGATGTGTGTGAAATGAACAGATCATTGGTACAGTGACACAGTGACTAGTCCTGTTATCTCACAGTACTTATCTCACTGTCTGAGTTTGTGGATGAGGCTTCACCTCTGTATAGTCTGAATAGCCTCCCTGTCTTTATGTGGCTTTTACTCAGGTGATCTGTATTCCTCAAGCACTGTAAAACTGTGTGTGTGTGTGTGTGTGTGTGTGTGTGTGTGTGTGTGTGTGTGTGTGTGTGTGTGTGTGTGTGTGTGTGTGTGTGTGTGTGTGTGTGAAAATAACATTGGTGGATGAGTACATACATTTCCTGGGCTGTGAAAGAAAACTAAGACATACAATACATCCCAGAATTTCTAGACATTTAGAGCTTTTATGCTTTTAGGGGCCATCAGTCCAGCTGTATAAATGGCTTAGTAGGGTCCTTTCTGTGGTCCCAACCTAATTTAAAAATGAGCACAGAGATCCATATAGTTTGTGTGTATGAGGAATGCTGCGGTCATTATTTAATAGTCTTCACAGTTGAATTCAGTTGTGTGCACAGAAGGTCTCCATAGCTTGTGTGTCAGCTGCTGACAGAGTGATCAATATTCCTTTACCTTTCCTCAAAATCACACCTCACAGGTGTGCACAGAAGGTCACTATAACTTGTCTAGGGCCAGTGTACTGTGTAGGAACAAGTTGGAATGAATTTCTATGGTGCTATTTTTTCAATTTCTTCACAAATGAAGTTAGGTTTGCAGATGTATATACTAGTGCCTGCCTTCTGGATATAGAGGAAAGGAGATATGCCACATATGTACAGCTGACACCAATAGGTAGAAATATGTTGTTGTTGGTCTTTCACAGTCTCCTAATTTGACTTCAAAGGGGTACACAAAAGGTGCCGGTTGCTTGGTTTTAAGGCTGAGGTTTTATGCTTTGTAGGTGCATGACAACAACAACTTGAAATACATGACAATGGCCATTTGTCCTTTTACTTTCATTCCATTTTTACACCCGTAAGTACATAGAAAGTTACTTTTTTTAGGGAGGAAGACAGTCATCTCAGATATGATTTATGTGCCCTTATAAGAATATTTTTCTCAGTTTATGAGTTACTTTTACTCTGTGTATTGGTAACCACTGTGTCTTCATCCTTGAACATTAAGTCTTGGACATAACTTATTTCACCATTAAAAGAAAAAAAATACTTACCTTCCTAAGTCATGACTTTTGTTCCGGCCATCACTGGACCAAAGGTTGTAGAAACAGTCTCGAAAATGCAGCTCAGAGCATTAGAAAGTCATAATTTCTAGTGACCTTGTGGTTCCCAGCTTAATTCAATTATTTCCTAGATAGTTACTACTATTAGACTATAGACTTGGCCATTTAAGATGTGTTGAAGGGATGTTGGAAAAAGCTGACAAGTAAGACAAAGTTTGATAAAACAAAACAAAAGTATTCTAGATAGTATGAGGAGCAAAGAATGGAAGTAAAACAGGGGAGCACTGGGATGTGTACCAAGGTGACAGTAGACAGCAGGAGTAGTGGGTGCCATGCAACACTTTGCCTAGGGCTCCTTATCCATATCTAAGGCCAACTATGAAGTCACTGTCTATGTCTTTTAAAAAACGATGCTTCTAGATGTGACTTGCGAAAAGGGTATGACCTTCCTGACACAAGGGTATAATTTTTGTTCTGCAGGGGGATGTGGCTTACTTGTCAGGAAGTGGAAGGATGAAAAGGTGGTAACACTAACTAGAAATTCTAGTATAGAAATAAGAAGTCTGCCAGCTGATAAGGGTGTTTTGGTTCATGGTGTCTGCTTATTATCCTACCTAAACAGAAAAATGATATTTCACTTTCAGTCCTCTCTTTCTCCTTCTCACTAGAACCACAGTACATTAGTAATGGACATTCTTGATTTCTGCCACTCATTCATAGATTAGAATGTCCTAAAGAAGGCCACTTAAAAATCAAACTAAGAGATTAAATAGCAAATGAAAGTAAAATACAAACAAAATCAGTTGCCGTGGCAAGAAAAGAAAGAAAAGAATCATTGACTAGAATGGAACCAAAGCTGTTGGCTGGAAGAGGAAGTATAATGAATATAAGGCAAGACATGTAATACTTCACTGTAGCATTCAAAGATTCACAGAGATTGAAAAAGATTTATAATATTTGTAAGATTGAAAAATAACATGAATTATTATATTATATCATATTTATTATTATCATGTTTTTTTAGTTATTTTTTCTATAAATAAGATTTGGTATTGTTTGAATTTTCATATATAATATCAAATGAATGTTAGATGATTTGTTAAAGTGTTCATAGGGTTAATCATTTGATGAATTGATTGATTGTTTAATTGATGAGTATATAAAAGAGAATGTGCATATTTGAATATTTGTTCCATTGAAGGCGAATTGCCGAGGTACCAGGACGGATGAATAACATGGATTAAAGTTGTTTCTCTTTATCTCACCTTTTGACTGCTTCTTTCGCTGGTGTATTTTTGAAAGATTCACAGAGATACAGACGTGGAAAAATTGTTGGAAAGAAATAAGGTAAAGAAGCAGTTATAGCAAGGAAGATTGAATATATGTCTTAGTATCATAGTAGAATATTAGTATAATGACCCAAGGGGTCATTTTAAGTCTAGCCTAAATTCCCCAAAATAAATTCTGATAGACAATGGTTCCCAAAAGTTTTGTGGATGGTGTATATTCTTAGGTAGATGAACAGCTACGAGCTTCCTGTCTCTAGTAGAAACATGATTGGCAGATTGAGGTGTATTTGGGGCTCCTATCCTCTGGTCTAGGTTCTGCCTGACTAAATGCAGGGAACTCTGCTTCATATAGATGGGAAGCCTGTCCCAGAGAAGGAGAACCTCTGAGGCACATACTCTAACACATTGTATTTATGTTTCTGGTGAGGCTTAGGTCCCTAAATGGGAATTTCTGATGCTACTTGTTTTCTGAATGTGTCCATTAGTGCTAGATCTGAGGAAGCTTTGTGTACTAGGCATAGGTCACCTCTCAACAGCTGTAGGAAGCTGAATATAAAGAAATGATTTGAGGCAGTCTGTATAGGACTTGTTTTCAACTCATTGTATTCTTTTTGTGAGAAATCTCTGTGGAAGCTGCATTTGCTGCATATACCTTGTTAATAAATACCAAAGGGGGCATTATACTTAATGATAGGTCTTATAAGAGCAAAGAACAATGGGACATTGACTTGTCTGGACCTAAATGGAATACTTTTACTTATAAGCTTTGCAACATGGAATGATTTCTTCACCACAGTAGAAGCATGCTGGTCAAATGCCAAAACTCTATCTATGTGTTCCCAAGTCCCTGACAACAGGGTCTATTCTCAGGGGTGTACTATCAATGTGGTAGTTTCTAGGGGTGGCCGTCTTGCTGAAAGATGATGTGATGCAATTTTTAGCATTGAGTTTTAAACCATGACTGGGGTGTCAAGCCATTTTGGCGGATATTAGCATCGTGGGGGAATCAATGATTGCTCCCAATTTTCAATTGTCTGTAAACTTGGTCTGCCAAAGGCACTTGACTTTTGCCTTGACTTCAAAAAAGTATATGCCAGACATTAGTGGCCCCAGCTCTGAACCCTAGGGAATGGTACTATAACCGGCCTTTTTGTAGATATGGAGTCCCCAGTTCTAACTTCATGTGTCCTCTTAGTGAGCCACCTGGCTCTTCAGTGGATGACATATGTCTCAATACTTAATTTTGTGAGCTTGTTAACAATGCCTCGGCTAAATTGAGATAGGCAGTACTGATTTGCCTTATTCTTCACTTTGGTAACCTTTGCTAAGGAGTCCACCAGGTTTAATAAACAAGACCTGCCCTTGATAAACCAAACTGACTAGGGTTCAGTGTTTGTAGGTTACCTATGTCATCATTTATGATATCTATGATTATCCTCTTCCTAGCCTTGCATAGCAGGCTCATCAGGCTAATGGGCTGGTAGTTTCCTGGGTCTGTGGATGACCACTCTTGTGCAGTGGTATAATCTTTGCTGACCTCCATTTATTAGGCACAAAGCCAGTTTCTATTGGCTATTGACAGGAAATATATATAAAAGATCCAAGTAGGATATTTTATAACACAATTAAAAGAAAATGACTGGGGGTAAAGTTTACTAGATTCTAAGCAGAAATCAATAACCTGATGCCTGTGTCATATGAAATTCATGTTTATTATCGGCATCTGGTTAACTATGTTTCAATTTGCTCTTGTTAATATTCATAAACATGACTGATCTGCTTCGCTGTTATAAATGTTTGCATGCATTGCAAGTTTCATCTTTAAAAATGTTTTTCCATAGGAACATATTTATTTATTTATTATATTTTTTATGCTTGATGCACTGATTTTTTTTTGTTTGATTGAAATTACTTGGGACATATATTGTGCTTTGTGTCGAAGTCCTGCCTGTTATTCTTTAAATATTACATAGTTATCAGGTATTTTTAAGCAACAAGGAAGATCTGGAAGGATAAAAACCTGGTATGCTTTTCCCACTTAATCTGGATTTTACTTCTAATAAAATGGAATATGCAGTTTATTTAGATTTTAATGGATGATGCCATTTTTTGGCTGCATATTTTAAACATATTTTAGACATGCATCCTTTTTCAGCACTCAGTGCATCTTTGTCTATATATATATATATATATATATATATATATATATATATATATATATATATATATATATATATGTATGTATATGGGTTTATGTCAAAATAACAAACTCCCACATCATTGAATGTTATACATATGGTCACTCTGAAATCACACAGCAATGGTGACAGGAAGCTTCCTCATCTCCAGAGTTACATGATCTCTCTTCAATTGTAATGCAATATCTCCATGCAATGGCAGTCAACCAAATATCTTCAGTTGTTTTGTTATGGACCAATTAGTAATATATAGTTATAGATTACTTATACTTGTTATAGTTTCCAGTTGCCTGAGCTAAGACTAGCATACACTTAGCTGGCATTAGGTGTCAGCATAAAACATAAAGCAAACACTGAGCTATTTTGCATAAGCAAAATGAACAAACACAATTGTGAGCATATTTTACTGAAAGTGAATTTGTTTGTGATGATACCCAGCAGAAACAAATCCCATGACTCCTTCAAGTTACTCAAGTCTCACTTGGTCCACTTTCATGTCCTTTGAAGATCACATCACATACATTATGTCTCTGAGTTATTAATTAGTATGTTAAAAATATCATCATCAAATCACTTTATTAACTATAGGAAATGTGATGTTTAAACACAAATGTTATGTGACCTCTACATCTGCTATGCTAGAATATTTTCACACCAAACAAAATCTAATGCACGACATAAATTGTTAATCCTTATATTGTAATCAATTTCAGAAAGTGAAACAAGCATATTTATAGTGTGCTTTACATTTTGTGAATCATAAATTTTCCAAATAGGTCACCCTTTATAGCTGAACGATGGTATTAAGAATAGTTCCAAAGACAATTTTTGGAGGTTTAAGGTATTAGCACCAATGTTTAATAAAACACGGATTTTGGATATTTGCAAAATTCTTTAGCATTGCTTTTCCACTTTCATACATAAAATCTTCACCACGGCCATGCACACAATGTCTGCTTCCCTGCCTCTCACTCATGAAGCAGGGGAGGGTTGGTGACCACACCAAGGAATTGGCAAAAAGGTATCCCTCCTAAAAGACTAAGGACACATGCTTCAAAAGATAGAACCAGATTTTACCAGCTTTTGAGGCATGGAAATAATGGGGCCATTTGGATTAATGTGAAGACAAGAAACTTTTCATTGATTGAGCTGCAGGGTGTGGGCAAAAATAAAAAAAAGGAGCCAAAAAGAAAATTAGAAATCTTCAGAGATTTTCCACCAAAACTGTACTTCATACTGGTTTTGAGAATTTTGACTAGAAAACAGTTTTGAGGACTCTAAAATCATATTCCAGTCTAGGCAAATTTCTGTAAAGCAAATGTTATGTGTAGAATAAATATTTGTAAACTATGGAGAGATACTCAAAGACATCCCCAATAAGAAGCTGAACACCCAGTGTTGTGACTTTAAGCATTTCCAAAATAAAATGTGAATCAAAGAAAAAAGTGTAAAGAGCAAAACTCACTGTTGCACCTTTGAAGTGTTTTTTGCAGTTCGACTTCACCACTCTGCAATGCTAACTTGTTGGCTATACTCCTACACTCATTGTACTTACGTATAGTAACTACAAGATCTTTGTACATTGAAGAAGGAAAATACTCCAAAGTATCACAGCCTCAGCATAGTATATAACTCTTCATGTTTGCACATTTTGCTATGATCTTTAGAGGTTTGAATTTCCACGGCCCCTCCTCTTCAGGATGTATGTGTCCCATGAGGAAATGTCCATACATGCTTTCTAGTTATCATGTCACTGCAGCTAAGATATAGCACCCCTCCATGCCAAAGTCTATGTTGAATATGATTTTGGCAATTTTTCAAATGTACTTTGACTGAAAGATTTAAAAATTTATTAAATATGGGGTGTATTCAGCTTATTAAGTTGTGTGTGTGTGTGTGTGCGTGTGTATGCTCGTGCATATGTGTGTGTGTGTGTGTGTGTGCACACGCGTATGTGCGTGTGTGTGTGTTTGTGTGTGTGTATGTATGTGCCTGCGCATGTGTGCTTGTGTGAAATATATCCTACAGGGTATGCATGCGTGTGTGCGTGCACACATATGTATGTGTGCATGTGTATGCACCAGGAAATCCTCAGCATTCCTGCTAGCAGACTTGACTCTTAAAATAAGGAAATGGGCATCCTGATTCAGAACCCTGGACTCTTTACTTATTAAACATGCATTCATAATGTAAAGATGTTATTAAGAGATAAAAAATGTGAATAATTTGGCAACTTTGGAATTGCTCAAAATGGAACAGATGAAGATACTAAACTTTAATTTTTACTCATATCTGTTGATTACCTTCGAAAAATGGAGAGAAAATGAACATTACAAAACATTGCTACCATTTGATGGAATGTCTCCATACCTATATAATGCAGATTTGTTTGTTTTTGTAAACTGGCTTAGTGAGCATGCCTGATGAAACTTCATAGCTATAACCTGAAAAAAGATGGAATAAAAACAACTGATTTTAAAATGTCATGCAGTATACCCTAGAACAGGGGAACATAAAAACCACACCCTGTTGTTTGTCTTACTTGTACATTTAGTTGATAAAATGTAACAAGAGTAGCATATGAAAGGAAACAAACATTCATCTCAGAAGACTGCCAGCCATGACTAAAAGTTATCAGATGTTAGTTTTATTATGCCAGAGGCAATAGTTTTAGTTGTTTCAAATAATTAGCATGTTTTTAATACTTGTAGCTGTTGCAATTTAAAGCAGATTATAACTTGTCAATTTATACTCTTTTGTTACAATTAGCAACTTATGAATTTTTTATGACTGTAGATATTCCGAAATGTTATTTTTTCTTTAATGATGTATTGAAGTCCATGTATCTAAAACATCTGTATTATTGATTATGATATTGCATGACAAAACATTAACAGGATTTCAGTGGTGCAGAACACCAAGAGTGAGTTGTTAAACGACTACTTTAGTAAGTCATCTGACTTAAAGCTTTACTTCTATGTAGGTCACTTTATCCCTGCAATATCTTATTTTTTAATATATGCATTTGCTTTTCAAGGAAATATATAGTCAAATGTTTTACAAGTAGGAGCACTGACATACTGACATAGCAATCTGATTGTACATTACAGCACTAGCAGAACAGGACAGGGGGACGTACAGTAAGGAATTAATTAAACACTTCAAGTACAACTGAAGCATTTGTTTTTCCTTAGAGATGGTGAATAAACAGAACCCACTATAACTATTATTCTGATATTTGTTACACAACAAGGCTTTAGCAATTGTTTTTATACCCCCCCCCCCACCCTTGACCTCAGCCACTGGTCTCTAGTTTCCTATTCTACTGACTTATTTATCTACTTTTAGGGCTTGCCAAATCTTACAGGTATGCCATTCCTATCCAGAAATAGATGTCCTTTTTCATCCCCTTAGGAAGATACCAGTCCCTTTGAGAAGTAACTGTATAAACTGTTGACCTCTACACTAATCCCTAATGGCCCATTCATTCCTTTCTAATAATAGTGACAAATCCTTCTGTAACTTTTGTACAAGTCACTGATCCATCTCTAAGAAGAAATTGTCATTATGATGCCCAATAGTGAGTTACTGTGCTCAAGTGGTGAAAGTCAAGAGGAGGACATTATAGTGTAGCTGGTGCAGGGATTTTATTACACAAACAGGGAGGAAACCTTAACTAAGGTGGAGATTGCACAATAACATAGAAATCACTGTGCATGGTGCCAAGTCCAGCACTGATGCTGATAAATATTAAATGCCCAAAGTCTGACCTGTGATAGGAATTCTACTTCTTGACATGTACTAGGCAATGCCTAATTATATGCAAAAGCCTGATCCTACCCTCTGGAATGGGTGAACTAACATAAGCCACTTATTCATCCCCCCCACATTGCTCCTCCCAAGTCACTAATCAAATAATCAAATGGGTTGCCTGGGTGTCTGTTAGGACTTTATCCATCTACACCATGAAGCTAGGCCCAAAGACCCCCTATGCAAAGTGAAATAAATATGTGAATGTTCTATGGCATTATGCAAGAACATGCGGATGCGGACCTAATATCACTGCATGATTACATTTTCTTTAAAGAAAATCATGAATGCTTTATGCTGATCAGAATAATACTCATCTGATACAAACTTTGCTATTGGCTTACCATTACTTGGTAGCTTAAGCAATCTCCTTGGGATGTGAAAAACAAAATAAAAAGAAAGAAAGAAAGAAAGAAAGAAAAGAAAAGGTATATGAACCAATTGACTTTGTCTCCATTTGCCTATGCTGTTACAAGTGTTCAGCTACAATCTCCAAAGCCTAGGTAGAAAAAAAATATAAAGTAATTACTTATCTATAAAACACCATGACTCTTTTTTTTTCAGGACTGTTCTACCTTTCACCTTTGCAGCAATTTATATATTTACATTTTATTGACAGGGTTGGCCATAAAGGACAGAACTAGAAATCATTTAATGTCAATCATAATTTTACTTAATTATTGTATTGATTAGTGATGTTGGCACATAGATGCATACAATGCTATCATGCTAGTCAGGCATTTATCTTTCTGATAGTCATGTTCCAGGTCCATCACCACCTGATTTGTTATGCACTTCAAAGACATCTGCATGGTTTACAAATGTGGTTTGTACTGTATCTAATATGGCTTGAATTTCACATAAAACTGTTCTGCTGAGCAACCAAATTTTATTCATTATGTTTTTCAGTTGCAAGAAAAGGACTTTGCACACTGGGCATAATGCAAGCACCTGATTATAGAGTAAACATGGAATTTACATCTTTATGACCCTAGAGTTGTTTTTGAATGTGAACAACAACACAATGGAATGTGAAAAAACAAGCTGGAATTTGCATGTCAAGGAATTTAAACTGATTTATTATACATGGATGACTCAAAAGATCTGAAGTGATAGAAAAAGTTGATGGACAGCAGTTTCTTTCACATAGTTGACATAGTCAACAAATAGTACTAATTTTATGACTTCTAAATCAGTTTTACAGAAACTGAAATGTAAAAAATGGGCACATTTTATTTATTTAGGGTGCAGTTTTTATATTATTTGCCTTTTCTTCTTAGTGGAATGACTGAAAGTGTTTGAATAAGCAGCTTTTTATTTTTTAGAAGGTTAAGTAGGATCCACTGCACAAAATAATCCACGATGTGTATTCCTCATGATTGCCATCACCACATGATATGCAAGAAAACATTTCATGCACTAAATGATAACATTTATCTTGCCTGAGTAATGTTGTGACACCAGTAAGCAAACTAATTTGCTTGTTTATAAATGTTTTATCTTCTGCATATGTTCTGTGTTACTAAATCCATAAGAATGATATTAACTGAGTTTAATATTGGGTAATAGTTGTAAACAAGTCTTATTTAAAGTTGTCTATCCTGAACATTAACTTAGGTTCATAGGTTCATACTAGGCTATCTGCCCTAGGGCATTTATAAGCCTAGCCAGAGTGTGTTTGGCTTTCACCACACATTTTAAATTAATTTTGCTATGCCCTTTTTTGAGGTTAGTATACTGTGCCTCTGTCTAACAGTGACACAGAAGTGATACCCGGGGTAAACCTATGATCCCCCATCCACTCATCAAGATTCGTCTTGAAGAGAGTCAATGAGGGACTCTGCCTAACCTGGACTGGGATTTTATTCCAGAGTGAAGGGAGCTTCTGGGTTATGAATCTATCCCTCCAGCATGTCCTATTTATTTCAGTGCTGAGGTTCAAGTCTCTCGAGCGCGTAGCTCGATGGGATTTGGATTTTCTGAGGTGCAGCATGTCCATTAATTCCGGGTTGGACATGGCTTTATACGCCAGGCACAGATCGCCTCTGAGCAGGCGGTATGCCACTGAGTAGAGCTGGAGTTTCTTTAACCGGGCAGCATATGGCATCTGTTTGAGCCCTTTGATCCTCTTGGTGAGGTACTTTTGGGGTCTTTCCAGTTGCTGCAGGTGTTTGGTAAGGTACATCCCAAAAGGGGCATTGTACTCAATTATGGGCCTGATGAGGGATGAGTAAAGAGGCACGATGACCTCCCCTGATCTAGATGTGAATCCCTTCATGATTAGGTGGGCTATATAAAATGTTTTTCTAACCACTTTGGCCATGTGGTTGTCAAATGAGAGATTGCTATCAACTTGGGTCCCCAGGTTCCTAATTACTTCTTCCATACTTAATGGATTACCACTTATGTTGTAATTTGTGGGCACTTTGTTTTTGCCAAAGGGGATGACTATACACTTTTTGGCGTTTAGCTTGAGGCCATGGCTCTGGCACCAGTTGTCTGTTTCTATGAGGCCCTTTTGGAGGATGCTTGTGTAGGCTAGAGAGTCGATTATGGCGCCCAGTTTGTAGTCATCTGCGAACCTGGTCAGACACAGTCCTTCTGTGTTGGCCTGTACCTCTGAGAAATATATACCAAACAAGAGAGGTCCTAGGACTGAGCCTTGTGGGACGACACTTGTAACTGGTTTGGAGTCTGACATGGCTCCAGCAATTCTAACCATGTGGGTTCTGTCCTTGAGCCAGTTTGCAACCCATCTAGTGACATAGGGGTTTATATTTAAGCTGGTGAGCTTATCTATAATGCCTGAGTGGGGTATTGTATCGAAGGCTTTTGTGAGGTCCAGGTAGGCTGTGTGGACCACCTTCCCCTCATCAATGGCCTTGGTGACTGTTTCAAAGAAATCAACCAGGTTTAAGAGGCAGGATCTGCCCTTAACAAAGCCGAACTGGGTAGGATCCAGTGTCTGTAGGTCCCCAATATCTTTATTTATAAGGTCCATGATGATCCTTTCCATAGCTTTGCAGATCAAGCTAGTCAGGCTTATGGGGTGATAGTTTCCAGGATCCGTTGTGGAGAGGGACCACTGTTGCTGTACGCCACTCTTTGGGTACATATCCTGTAGTAAGGCTGAGATTGAACAGTAGTTTTATGTTTGGGTTTAGCTCTTCTTGGAGTTCGTGTAGGACGCAGCCCGGGACACCATCTGGTCCCATTGATGCTGTGTTTTTTGCTTTGGAGAGGGCGGCTCTTACCTGAGCATCTGAGATGTCAGGGGGGCAGCACTCTGCTGGGATAGATATTTTCCCTTTTGGTGGGGGGGGGGGGATAGTTTGCACTGAACCTGTCAGCTAGGATGTTGGCAATGTCTGTGGGTTTGGTGTATTTTTTGTCATTTTGGACTAATTCTGAGCATATCTGGGAATTCCCACCCAGGTTCCTAACATAACTAAAGAAAGCCTTGTGATTATCCTTAGTGTCCTGTGCAATTTTTCTCTCGAAGCTGGCCTTAGACAATTGTATGAGTGCCCGTAGTTTTTTGCTAATACTGATCAGAGATGCCTTCCCTTTTTGGGATTTTGCTCTATCATGTAGTAGCTTCCTCCTTCTATTGTATAGTTTGTTTATGGCTGGGGTCCACTAGACAGGACGTCTGCCTTTGAAGGATTGGGTCTTGGTTTTATTTGGGATTGCATGATCCATGCATTCCTGAAGGTGTTCACAGAATGCGTTTATAAAGGATTCTGCGGTCTGGGCTGTATTTTCCACAGGCCTGGGGGCTTTGAAGGATTCCACCTCAGTTTTGAGGAGTGTGAAATTTGCTTTAGAGAAGTTTTTCACTGTGGTTTTCTGGGCAGGGGGTGGGGTCGGGATGTGAATATCCAGTGAGATTAGTTTATGGTCTGATCTTACCAGTGAGGGACACACTTCTGGTCTGGAGCATAGAGTCCCCATGTTGGTGATGATCAGGTTCAGTATGTTTTCCCCTCTTGTGGGAGTGGTAACAAGTTGTTCCATAGCATTTGAGTTTATAAATTCTAGGAAACTTTGGGCTAGGGTGTTGGAGCTAGAGTAATGCTCCCAGTCTATGTTTGGGTAGTTGAAGTCACCCAATATAATGGTGTTTGGAGAGACCTTCATATTTTCCAGTGTTCTCAGGAAGGCCGAGTGGAGTTCCTGGGTTTGGGAGGGTGGTCTGTAGCAGGCTATAAACTGGAAGGCAGTTTTACCCACTGTTTGTTGCACATGGATAGTCTCTGATGCTTCGTGCTGTGCCACCAACCTGGAGGTTTGGGTATCTTTGACGAATATTGATACTCCCCCTCCTTTTGTGGTTCGGTCCAAGTTTTGGGACTGAAAAGCATGGTATGAGGTATAACCTGATAGTGATGGGGTACTCTTGGGAGCCTTGAACCTGGTTTCTGTTACTGCACAGATATCGATGTTCTCCATGCTAAGGAGAGTTTCGAGTGCATGCATCTTGAGGTTTAGACTTCTGGCGTTGAGTAGCATTACTCTTAGTTTCTTATCCCTTGTGATACCTATGGAGGTGGGTTTGTCTTTTGAGCCTTGCCTAAAAAAGGCACTATGGGGGTAGCAAGAGCCTTTGCCAATATCCGAAAGCCCAGGGGTGATAGGTGCAAGCCGTCCCTAGCGAAGCATCGTGGCTTGTCGAGCATGTCATCCCAGGCTGACAGGCATTGGATCCCCTTTGAATGACACCAATACTTAAGCCAATTGTTGAAATTGATCATCTTGTCTTCATATTGTGGCATCATTCTTGGTGAGGGTAAGATGCTACTCAAGGTCAGGGTCATACCGGCCTGGACTACATGCTCAGAGAGCTCCTCTATGTCTCTTTTCATGTAGTCCAGGGAGGTACGTCTCAGGTCATTCACACCAGCATGGACGATGACTGAGTCATATTTGTACTTGCCTTGGAGTGACCTGAGTGCTTGTGTTATGTGGCGGATCCTAGCACCCGACAGGCAGCTCACCGTGACCTTCTCCTTGTTCAGCCTGGTGAGCGGGACTTCAGTGTGCCTGACGATAGAGTCACCTATTACAAGTGTATCAGGTGTGTTGTTTAGCCTTAAGGGCTGTGACTGTTCGGCACACTGGCTTTGTGAGCTATGTGTTGCACGTGTTTTGTTTTTGGGTAGCGGTTGCTTGGGTGTCTGCTTTGGAGGTCTCTGCTGCTTAGGCAGATTTTTATTTAGCGCCTCCGAGTATGTTTTTGTGTATTTATGTCTTTGGTTTGCTGTCGTGGTAGGTCTCTGTGAGATTGGAATTGTAGTGAGTGTGGTTTCCTTTTCCTCCTGACTGGTTATGCCAGTACTGAGTTGAGAGAGCTTAGCCTCCAGTTTGGCTATATGGTTGCATCTCTCACATGTGTTGGAATTTGTTGGGAGGAGGAGAGGGTTGTCTGTGTACATGAGGCAGTTTTAACATTGCCTCAAGATTCCCAGATTCACCAGCTGGACTGGAGAGGAGATTGACAACTGACCTTTGGACATGCTAGAATAGTATTGGGAATTCCTTTATATTTGAAAAAAAGGGCCAATGGGGAACAAGGTACTCAAGGGGAGTTTGTGAGGGTGTAGTGCTTTTAATTTTTTAGTGCTGACCTATATAATTGCTTTAGTGAGCAAGTGCCAGGTAACTTAAATGCAATGTGCTACAGGTAACTTAAATGCAAAAATGACAAACAGCAACTTTCATTCAAGTGAAACAAGGAAATAAGTACAGTAAGCAATGCAGATATCACTAGGGATCCACAGAAGCACTGATAAGCCACGTTTTAGGTGGAATTAGCATTTCAGGGAAATAACAAGCAAACAAACAACAAGCATACAAACAAAGCTAGATTCAGCAGGCCTGGATCTAGTCTATGCTACAGCAAACAAGGTGTACCAATTTCAGTAAGAAACAGTTCAAATATGCAGGCACTATAAGCCTTTAACCAGAAATTCCCATCTCAGAAGGGCAGAGTCCAGCATCTCCTCCCACAAGAGTGCAGACCATGAACATTCTTAATGGAAAATAACTGGCCTGAAGTCCAAGTGCTTAAACCAGAACTAATACACTTTTAGAATAACAGACGCTGAGCCCTCAATCGGCAGTTCTCAACTTAGAAGGATGTAAGCTACCTGTCCTGCCACCACAGTGCAGGCCACAAACCTTCCTAATGTAAAACAACTGGTCTGAAGCCCAAGTGCTTAATCCAAAAGATTTAGAATGATAGCTACACTTTAATCAAGTTACTACCAAGCAGTAATAAATACAATTGAATACTTTAAAGAATGCCTGGATTAGTGCTCAAGTTATACAAACAAAGCTAGATTCAGCAGGCCTGGATCTAGTCTATGCTACAGCAAACAAGGTGTACCAATTTCAGTAAGAAGCAGTTCAAATATGCAGGCACTATAAGCCTTTAACCAGGAATTCCCAGCTCAGAAGGGAAGAGTCCAGCCTCTCCTCCCACAAGAGTGCAGACCACAAACCATCTTAATGTAAAATAACTGGCCTGAAGCCCATGTGCTTTAACCAGAATTAATACACTTTTAGAATAACAGACACTGAGCCCTCAATCAGCAGTTCCCAACTTAGAAGGATGCAAGCTACCTGTCCTGCCACTACAGTGCAGACCACAAACCTTCTTAATGTAAAACAACTGGTCTGAAGCCCAAGTGCTTAAACTAAAAGGCTTAGAATGAGTTACACCAAGCAGTAATAAATACAACTGAGTACTTTTTAGATGACGCAAAAGCAAAATAAAGTAGGAAGAAACATACCAATATACCAACTCTGAGATCACACCTATCTATTCTCCTCTGCATTTACTTTAAGAGAATTTCACTTTGGCATTTGGATGGCCTGCATTTTTTACCAGCCCCTTCACTGAATACTTTAAAGTGGAGTCTGTGTTCAGTTTTATCTCATGGGCTGCCTGTTTCTATTCCGTACAACAACTGTTATTTTGGACCTGAAAAGTACATTTGTTAATATATTATGTGAACTTTGACTTTGACAGGAGCATCTCATACTTTTAATGTATAAGCAGTTTTAAGCAGGGCCAGTGTTAGCATTTTAGGGGCCCCCAGCGGATGTCAATTTGGGGTCCCCTCTAGGGACTTCTAGTCTAAGTATCACTATATCGCTGATACCCCTCCTAAGCAACCTTTTAGTTCATGCTGCAAACTGGCTGACCTGTAGCTATAATGCTCTTAATTAATACAGGCCTGTGTACCACACTATGTTGGCCCATCTCACAAAGGGACATTTACAGTTACTGCAATTTAGTTGCACCAATGATACATTGCAGGAACTCTATGTACAGGTCTGGATGTGAGTGAAATGGCACCCTATGTCTACTGTTTTAGCCATCCAATACACACACACACACACACACACACACACACACACACACACACACACACACACACACACACACACACACGCAGGTCTACTATACATGATTGAAATTGCAGAAAGCTGAAACTCATATGGCCGAGACTATATGTTTGACTTCCACTATTTTGAACATGTAAAAATAAAAAAATATACACAACAGTAACACACTTTCTAAGTATTAGCACGGGGACTCCCAGCACTACCCGTGGGGGGCTATGTTCACCACACCACCCGTAACTTTAATATACCAACTCCGAGATCACACTATAGTGCGGAAATGGAAATATTTCCATTCCACACTGCACAGAGATGTCCATTACACATGGTCGGGATTCCAAAAGTCAAACATATGGTCTCGGCCATATAGGTTTCAACTTTGTGGCATTTCAACCATGTGTAGGGCCCCCCCCCCCCCCCACACACACACATACTCTCCAATCTTTCTCCGATCGCCCCCCTCCTCATTTGGGCTTCTGATGCTAGCACCTTACTTTTTTCTTCCTTTTCTTAAATTTTTCTTTACTCTTCAACTTTTTCAAGAAGCCATATCTTCATACATGCTCTGAAGTGCATTTTAAAGTTTTCTTTTCCTTTTACACAACCTTTTCATCCAATGATGACTTGAACAGAAATTTTGATTAAGCAAAGAAACTGCGTTGCTGTTCAGCTTCAGTTTCCTTGCTTCCTTTCAGCACATCTTTCCTGACCAAGTAAGTGTAGTAATAATCATTTAGGAAATAATTCAGTTAAGCCAGAACCATCAGAAGCCATTGGGTTAAGCATGTTCTGAAATACATATAGAACATTTTCCCAACTTTTTAATCCAGGTTGTACCAAAGGCTTAATGTTCAAAGATGACAAAATAGTAACTCACAATAAACTAACAAGCCAATTGTTGTCTTGATACACAGGTCCTATCTTGGCACTGCCTTCCTCCCTAACCCCCCAAAAAAGACTGCCTATGCATCCCTCTGGTGTTACACTGGGATGAATACCGAGGTTCAAATTGCCATTGTCATGTGTTTCAAGTGAGTGCTGACATACATACTGTATAAATATCATGTCTCCACCTTCCTCAATCCAAACTGTCCAAGGTAGCTACCTGCATACATGCCTGAAGTGTGATTGTGAGGAAAGTGAAAAAAATAACAACTTAGACAGTACACTGCCCTTGCACAAATTATAGTAACCCTTGTACAACTCTGAGGTCTGTCAGAAAAGTAAAAGAAAAAAAATGAACATACTGTCTTCAGTCTAAACACAAGCTATAATATCCTCATGTACACACTTCTAAGATTTGACCGTGATAACAATTAAAGAAGTAATAACCACACAATCCACCCCCCACCCACACACACACACACACACACACACACACACACACACACACACACACACACACACACACACACACACACACACACACACACACACATAACCTACAGCAGTTGTTTGTACACACACATCTGAGCAGAGCTGGTTTTAGAATGGGTGCAGTTGAGAGCAGAGGACATTATCAGATTTATACTAACAGGGTCATATCAAACCCCTGTTCAGGTTAAAGAGCATAATCAGAAAATTAATATGTTTTCCTCCTCATTTTCCCCAACTAGTAACAGCTTTTTTGGGGCCCCCATACAGGCAAGGATGATTAAGGGAGCCCCATGTTTCCATTTATACAGTCTGGGGAGTGGGGGCATCTGTTGAAATCCTGACACTTTAAAAGATTACAGTTCTACTATGTTCACTTCCAAAGGAGACTGCAAATTGTGTGTGTTTCTTGAGGTTCTTTTGTCTGCAAACGTGTGTTGAATTATTGAGCACAAAGAACAAAATCATTACTACTTTCTTTTAATAACTCTTTTGATCCATTCAAGCTATTTTGTTTTCAGTTTTTGTTTCACATGCCCAGACATTCACACATCTTATTTCTGTTCAGTTATACTGCTACGGTAATAAGATAATCAGGAGAGTTGAGGACAGTGGGATATGGAAGAAAACAAGTCTGGTTGAAGGTGCAGCACTGCTAGAGATGACAGTGGGGCCCTGTACTGAATTATCAACTTGAGTGATAAAGTGTGAGTCAGTAATGGGGTTTAAGAGTGTCTTGTATTAACTGGAAGAAAAAATGAACCAGGGCAAAAGGCTAGTAGGCCATGCATAGAAGACACAATGCACCTGAACTTTTCTTCTGTCAATATCTTTTCTTATATACATATTTTCAGTTATGTTGCACAAAGTGGCACACTAGACATTTAACTATCTACAGAAGCGGTTGCCATCATTGAGTTACATCAGTAACAAACAACATTGTCTATTCTAAACAATATGGTGTGTAAATGTTTACACTATTTGCATTTTGAACAGTACTATAACATTGTAAGGTCTGATTATTTGCAGTCTGTACATTATACATTCCTCCTGTATAAATGTGCTGCTTGCTCCAATGCACAGTAAATATATTGTCTGCCTGTAAAGATAATATCACAACAGTTTTATATATTTAATATATATATATATATATATATATATATATATATATATATATATATATATATATATATATATATATATTCTAGGAGTAACTTGGATGGACGTGAATGCATAAGTCAGGCAGCGTCTATGGCCAGCTTGTGAAAGGTTGATGAAAACCATCTAAAACCACACCTCTTACCTTTCCCTGATTTTGACTCAAATTTTAGCTTTGTTCCCCTTAATCCTTCATGTAATTAGTGATTTTTGAGAAAAGGTGGTGAATTACACTTAATAAATAATGACAACCATTATATAAACTTCTTTTACTTTGGAAAAAGTACATTAATTTCAATTTTGTTGTTCTTTCAATGTTTCTAATGCTTTTAATGGTAGCAATATTTTAAAGGTGTTCCTGATGATTTCAGGATTACAAAAGAAAATCAAAATAAGCACAACTATAACTAACAAAATATTTGAATTGTCATGAAAAGAAAATGCCCAGATACAACAGGTACTACTATCAAAATGAAAGAGTCTTATACCCACATACATGTTACTTGTTTGCAAGTGGGAAGAGATAATACGTATTAATAATTTAAACATCTGTCCATTTGGTATGAGTGAAGCAGAAAGGCATACAAAATATATGACAAACTCAACTGTAATTTGAAAAGGTGGTGAATTACACTTAATAAATAATGACAACCATTATATAAACTTCTTTTACTTTGGAAAAAGTACATTAATTTCAATTTTGTTGTTCTTTCAATGTTTCTAATGCTTTTAATGGTAGCAATATTTTAAAGGTGTTCCTGATTATTTCAGGATTACAAAAGAAAATCAAAATAAGCACAACTATAACTAACAAAATATTTGAATTGTCATGAAAAGAAAATGCCCAGATACAACAGGTACTACTATCAAAATGAAAGAGTCTTATACCCACATACATGTTACTTGTTTGCAAGTGGGAAGAGATAATACGTATTAATAAATTAAACATCTGTCCATTTGGTATGACTGAAGCAGAAAGGCATACAAAATATATGACATACTCAACTGTAATTTGAAAAGGTGGTGAATTACACTTAATAAATAATGACAACCATTATATAAACTTCTTTTACTTTGGAAAAAGTACATTAATTTCAATTTTGTTGTTCTTTCAATGTTTCTAATGCTTTTAATGGTAGCAATATTTTAAAGGTGTTCCTGATTATTTCAGGATTACAAAAGAAAATCAAAATAAGCACAACTATAACTAACAAAATATTTGAATTGTCATGAAAAGAAAATGCCCAGATACAACAGGTACTACTATCAAAATGAAAGAGTCTTATACCCACATACATGTTACTTGTTTGCAAGTGGGAAGAGATAATACGTATTAATAATTTAAACATCTGTCCATTTGGTATGAGTGAAGCAGAAAGGCATACAAAATATATGACATACTCAACTGTAATTTGAAAAGGTGGTGAATTACACTTAATAAATAATGACAACCATTATATAAACTTCTTTTACTTTGGAAAAAGTACATTAATTTCAATTTTGTTGTTCTTTCAATGTTTCTAATGCTTTTAATGGTAGCAATATTTTAAAGGTGTTCCTGATTATTTCAGGATTACAAAAGAAAATCAAAATAAGCACAACTATAACTAACAAAATATTTGAATTGTCATGAAAAGAAAATGCCCAGATACAACAGGTACTACTATCAAAATGAAAGAGTCTTATACCCACATACATGTTACTTGTTTGCAAGTGGGAAGAGATAATATTAATAATTTAAACATCTGTCCATTTGGTATGAGTGAAGCAGAAAGGCATACAAAATATATGACAAACTCAACTGTAATTTGAAAAGGTGGTGAATTACACTTAATAAATAATGACAACCATTATATAAACTTCTTTTACTTTGGAAAAAGTACATTAATTTCAATTTTGTTGTTCTTTCAATGTTTCTAATGCTTTTAATGGTAGCAATATTTTAAAGGTGTTCCTGATTATTTCAGGATTACAAAAGAAAATCAAAATAAGCACAACTATAACTAACAAAATATTTGAATTGTCATGAAAAGAAAATGCCCAGATACAACAGGTACTACTATCAAAATGAAAGAGTCTTATACCCACATACATGTTACTTGTTTGCAAGTGGGAAGAGATAATACGTATTAATAATTTAAACATCTGTCCATTTGGTATGAGTGAAGCAGAAAGGCATACAAAATATATGACAAACTCAACTGTAATTTGAAAAGGTGGTGAATTGCACTTAATAAATAATGGCAACCATTAAATAAACTTCTTTTACTTTGGAAAAAGTACATTAATTTCAATTTTGTTGTTCTTTCAATGTTTCTAATGCTTTTAATGGCAGCAATATTTTAAAGGTGTTCCTGATTATTTCAGGATTACAAAAGAAAATCAAAATAAGCACAACTATAACTAACAAAATATTTGAATTGTCATGAAAAGAAAATGCCCAGATACAACAGGTACTACTATCAAAATGAAAGAGTCTTATACCCACATACATGTTACTTGTTTGCAAGTGGGAAGAGATAATACGTATTAATAATTTAAACATCTGTCCATTTGGTATGAGTGAAGCAGAAAGGCATACAAAATATATGACAAACTCAACTGTAATTTGAAAAGGTGGTGAATTACACTTAATAAATAATGACAACCATTATATAAACTTCTTTTACTTTGGAAAAAGTACATTAATTTCAATTTTGTTGTTCTTTCAATGTTTCTAATGCTTTTAATGGTAACACTATTTTAAAGGTGTTCCTGATTATTTCAGGATTACAAAAGAAAATCAAAATAAGCAATATATAACTAACAAAATATTTGAATTGTCATGAAAAGAAAATGCCCAGATACAACAGGTACTACTATCAAAATGAAAGAGTCTTATACCCACATACATGTTACTTGTTTGCAAGTGGGAAGAGATAATACGTATTAATAATTTAAACATCTGTCCATTTGGTATGAGTGAAGCAGAAATGCATACAAAATATATGACAAACTCAACTGTAATTTGAAAAGGTGGTGAATTACACTTAATAAATAATGACAACCATTATATAAACTTCTTTTACTTTGGAAAAAGTACATTAATTTCAATTTTGTTGTTCTTTCAATGTTTCTAATGCTTTTAATGGTAGCAATATTTTAAAGGTGTTCCTGATTATTTCAGGATTACAAAAGAAAATCAAAATAAGCACAACTATAACTAACAAAATATTTGAATTGTCATGAAAAGAAAATGCCCAGATACAACAGGTACTACTATCAAAATGAAAGAGTCTTATACCCACATACATGTTACTTGTTTGCAAGTGGGAAGAGATAATACGTATTAATAATTTAAACATCTGTCCATTTGGTATGAGTGAAGCAGAAAGGCATACAAAATATATGACAAACTAAACTGTAATTTGAAAAGGTGGTGAATTACACTTAATAAATAATGACAACCATTATATAAACTTCTTTTACTTTGGAAAAAGTACATTAATTTCAATTTTGTTGTTCTTTCAATGTTTCTAATGCTTTTAATGGTAGCAATATTTTAAAGGTGTTCCTGATTATTTCAGGATTACAAAAGAAAATCAAAATAAGCACAACTATAACTAACAAAATATTTGAATTGTCATGAAAAGAAAATGCCCAGATACAACAGGTACTACTATCAAAATGAAAGAGTCTTATACCCACATACATGTTACTTGTTTGCAAGTGGGAAGAGATAATACGTATTAATAATTTAAACATCTGTCCATTTGGTATGAGTGAAGCAGAAAGGCATACAAAATATATGACAAACTCAACTGTAATTTGAAAAGCACAGCAAGTTTGAAGCAGATGTGTTTGATTTGGCAGTATTTTAACAGCATTTATATAAAGCCATATAGAAATCTGTTTTTGATTATTGCAACTATTTAAATACTTATTATTTAAAAATGTAATATTTATTGTGACTTATCAGAATTATCCACTTTAGTGGGGTGTTTGTATCATAGCGTGGCTACTTGATTTCTGTGAAGCTTTAGCTGGTGACACAATCAGTCGTGGTGGAACTACATTCCTATTGCTATTACTGAAGAAATGAATGCTTAAAGGAAAGGATCATCACAAAAACCCCATGTGGTTATTTGCAGGGGATAAAACACGTCTCAAATAATATTGAAGATAACCAACTCGCTGGATAGGGTAACAAAAGAGGTAATGTGCCTCCAGTCATGGCTGTACCAGCACAAACATGAATTGATCAACTAAGGATAAAAGCTAACAAGCTTTAAGAAAAGATGACTTCACAAGAAGAAAGGGGAACTACTATACTGAGAGACCATTGATGTCAAAGGTACTGAAGTTTGTACAATGTTCTCATATAAGGTGTTCATGCAAGACAGTTGTGAAGCCAAACAGTTCTGCGTCAGCAAACAGATATAGACCTTGCTATATACAATTATGATGAAAGAGAATCTGGCTGGAAATGATACATCAGTGTGTTGATTTACCATTATACAGAGATGAGCACTATCCTGTGCTTAAAAAGGGTTGCAAAAACTTTTAGGTTTCTCTGCTTGAAGGTGCATATGGCTAGGCATATACAGCTCTATATCATTTCAGCAAAAATTCTATTTGTCAATTAACTGTTCATCAAACCCAAATTGTCAAAACCTCTCTTCATCGAATGACTGTTTCATTGAAATTCTTCACAGGGATAGGCAATGGCTATGCAACCTAGTGCCCATCACTAAACTCTAAAAATATGAAACCCCCCCACACCCCCCAACTAAATATACCAACTCCGAGATCACACATTGTGAAAAGGGCAGAATCCTGATGATGGACAACCATTAATTTTCCCTGTGAAAAATTTCAATGAAATGGCCATTCAATGAAGAGAGGTTTCAATAATTTGGGTTTGACAAATAGTTATTCGAAAAGTAGTTTTTTCATTCAAGTGATATAGACCTGGCATCTACTGGTCCCCATGATCTCTTGCCTGCTATATTGCTTTAGTGCTATGTTCAGCACTGTATAGTTGTCATACAGACTATTCAAATATTAAACTTTTTGCCCCAATAATCTGTATGGCATACAGGGTTGCTCATAGGTTCATAGGAGGTTACTAGGCTATGGCCCTAATGCCCTTACAAACCTAGTCACATCAATGCTGCATTGCCCCAATTGGTTAGATGGGTGACATCTGCAGAGTGAGTCTATGATCAACACCAACTACCACTGTCCATGAGGGACATAGATGCCACCCCTGAGGTCAATTTGCGATCACCCATCCATTTGTCTAGGTTGTGTTTGATTAGGATCAGAGAAGAGCTGTGCTTCATGTGAATTGGAAGCTTATTCCAGATTAGTGGCAGTCTTGGGAGATTTTATCTGTCTCTCCAGCATGTTCTGTTTATATTACAGCTTAGGTTAAGATCCCTAGAGTGAGTGAGTCTTGTGCCATCTGACTTGTGGATGTGCAACATTACCATTAGGGCAGAGTCAGAGACCGCCCTGTAGGCCAGGCACAAGCCACCTCTCAGCAACCTATTAGATACAGAATGCAGTGACAGGACTTTCAATCTATCTACATAAGTCATGGTTTCAAGGCCCTGTATTTTCCTGGCAAGAAACCTCTGGAGTCTTTCCAGCTGCTGCAGGTGTCTGATGAGGTACATGCAAAAGGGAATGTTGTGCTTAATTAAAGTTCTGATGAGGGTTGAGTACAGTGGAGTTATAACATCATTAGACATGGATATGATGCCCTTACTTATTAGATGCACAATATAAAAGGCTTTCCTAACTGCTATGGAAACCTGCTAGTCGAAGTCCAGATTACTGTCAACCTGCATTCCCAAATCTCGCACCACTGGGTTTGAACTTAGGAGCATGCAGTCAATATTGTAATTAGCAGGGAATTCCTTTGTGTCAATAAGGCAGTTTTTTGCATTTAGTTTTAGTCTGTGGCTTTGGCACCAATCATTTGTCTGCATTAGCCCTTTCTGTAATATATTAACATCACTGAGGGACTCAATGATTGCACCCAGTTTGCAATTATCAGTGAACTTAGTGAGTCAAAGGCCATCTACTTTATCCTGGACTTCCGAGAAATAGATTCTAAACAATAATGGGCCAAGCACATATCCTTGAGGTATGCCACTGGTGACTGGTCTACTGCTAGAGGTGGAGTCACCTACTTTGACAGTATGTGTTCTGTTGGTGAACCAACTGGCTACCCATGTTGTGGTATAAGGGTTAATCTCCAGTTGGGAGAGTTTCTCAGTAATACCTGAATGAGGGATTGTGTCAAAAGCCTTGGCTAGGTCAAGGTAGGCAGTATGAACTGCCTTTCCTTCATTCAGGACTATGGGGACCTTCTCAAAGAAATCTACTAAGTTTAACAATCAAGATCTACATTTAACAAAGCCAAAGTGGGTTGGATCTGGAGTTTGAAGGTTGCCTATGTCCTTGTTGATAAGGTTCATGATGATTCTTTCCAAGAGCTTGCAGATGAAGCTGGTTAGACTTATAGGTTTATAGTTCCCAGGATCGGTTGTTGGCCTCCACTTTGTGTAAGGAGATTACTGTTGTTGCTCTCCAATCTGCTGGAACAAAGACAGTTCTCTGGCTGTGGTTAAAGAAGGTACCAAATGGGTCTGCTAGGTCCTGTTATAGATTGCTTACCAGGCAATCTGGGATGTTAGCTGGTCCCATTGAGGGCATGTTTTTGGCACTGGAGAGAGCAGATATGACCTGATCTCTGGAGATAACAGTCAGATGACTGGTATCAGGTATGCTTTGGGGTATGGCTGGTGGGGTGAAAGGAGGGTGAAGTCTGTGCCAAATCTGTCAGCCAGCAGGTTGGAAATTTCCTCAGGTATAGTATGAATAGTACCATCCCCTACCAATTCAGCATGTACCTGGGCATTCCCTTTTAGGTTCTGGATATAGTTAAAGAACACCTTATGATTATCCTTAACTGGGGAGGCTATTTTAGCTTCATAATTAGCTTTATAGGACATGACAAGATTTATGATTTGCTTGTTCAAGCTGTATAGGGAATTCTTCCTCTGCTGAGTCAGTTTTCTCTTATTATTAGACATCAGTTTCTTCCTCCTGTTATATAACCTGTTTATACTTGAGGTCTATCAGGCTGGCTTGTTTCTTTGGGAGGACCCTGTTTTGATTCATTTAGCTACAGCCGAGATTATACAATTGCATAATTGTTTATACAGGGCATTTGTGTACACCTCTGCACTGGAGTCATTGTTGTTTGTGATTGTGAGGTGTTTGAAACTTTTTATACCATCACTTAGTAGGCTGTAGATTGCTCATGTATGTTATCCACTCAATAAAAGGATAGTTGAAATCTCCCACAACCAAGGTGTTTGGTCGTATGGAAAGTAACTCAAATAAGTCCAGGTAAACGGTGTGCTTTTCTTGCTTCATAGTGGGGACCTATAGCTAGGAAAGATGTGGTAGGATATTTTGCCTATAGTCAATTGGACATGGAGTAATTTGAGAGATTTATACTGTTTGACCAGTCTTGAGGTATACTTGGCTTTAATGAAGATGGATGCACCTCCACCTTTAGTTCTTTCATGTTCATTTTAAGGTCTGCATGTGGAAGGTATTGTAGACTTGCACAGCCGGGGTATTCTCCTCGGCTTTGAACCATGTCTCAATCAGTGCACAGATGTCAGCATCTTTCAAGTGAAGGCACAGCATTAATGTTTAGCCATTGATAGATGCATGCTGCAATTTTCAAAACTGCAATAAGTTTATTTATTTATTTTTTTATTTATTTATTTCATTATGAATTTAACAGGCTAAGTGAACTAGTTTGAGGACCCATTTGAGCCACAGCCTGTGTCATATAGATGAGATGAAGTTGCTAGAAAGTGCATTGCAATCTAATGTGAATGACGTGATATGTCACAAGTACAGCAATGAGGTGAATATACTATATTATATTATATTATATTATATTATATTATATTATATTATATTATACTATATTATATTGTGTTATATTATATTATATTGTATTGTATTATAGTATATTATATTATATTGTATTATATTATATATTATATTGTATTATATTATCACAAATCCACTCACATAGGCAAATCGAAAGGAGAGTGAATGACCATATCAAGAGACATATTAGCCATAAAAAGCACAATAAATGCAACTGCATTTTTAATTAAAATACTCAGGAAACCTAAACATTGTATAAGTAAAGTAATGTTATGTTATACAAGAAGTAATGTGGTAACAAAATAGGAGATTCATTATTCAAAATATATTACTAAAAGTAAAAATAGATTTTCGTGCAGGACTTAAGCAGACTCTCCTATGAAGGTGACATTTGAATAACCTTATTTCAAAAGCCTCAGAACAGCCTGTCAAAATTAGAACTAAGGCCAAAAAAATAATAATAACTGAAAGGGCAAGGGATGGTAGAATAAAATCTGGATTGATGAGGGTGTAAGATAACATCTGAAATTAAGTATTTATGAAGAGAAAACTGTTAGCAGCATTAATGATTTAAACTATTTGATAGAGAGTATCCACTGAGCATGAAGAAGAAATATAGTACAGTGTTGTCTTAGAGAGATCCTTTGTAAATTTCACTGTTATATGACTAAATACTTCCAACCTTTCAAAGTATCTGTCATTAAAGGAATTAATCACTGGATGTAGGGATCATCTGAATGAAGTGGGCAGCAGTCAGCGTAGACATAGATTCACTAAACCAAATGGTATCTGTAACTGGAAAAGAAATGGAGTTGGGGAAAAGATGTAGGAATTCTGAAAGATGTGTAGCAACATTAAGTCATACAGAGTTTTAATTGGAAACGGAAGTTGAGCATACATTGTGATACGAGAATGTTAGATTCATCTGCCTGTGAGGAGAAACTGAGTGAGTGGACCCAACTGTTTTTAATCAAAAGTCGTTGAAAGGGTGTTAGGAATTGTAAGCAGCTTGGATGTGCAAATTGTTTTGGCACACAGAATGGGACTGCAGTGTCAGGTTCCTGGTATCTGCTTACCCATACTTTTAAATGTACCTTTTACAGATAGAAAGAGTGGTTGATTAAGAAATCTGTCATGAGAAAGGGATGATTTGTGAAGAGGAAATGGTCAAGGTGAGAGAACATTTTTTGAAGCTGGTCCACAAAAAGAAAAACAGCCAAAGTTAACAACATGGAACATTAGGAGGAGGAGACTGTAGTGGAAATGGCATTCCTGTAGCCTTAATACTGGTAATAATGGTGTGAGCCAATATACTGAATAATTCAGAGGAATTGATTTCCTTTCATTCTGTTATTATGGGAGCATGCACTGATGGCTCTCTGATTTGTCTGGACTAGGGCAAAAGGGTTTGGAAATAAGTGAGGCAAGAAGAAATGAGGAGGAAACTTCTAGCATCGTTAGGCAGAAGGTCAAACAGCATTCTCAACAGATGCTTCTGGCTAAGACAGCATGGAGAACCAAACAGCCATGAGGAATAACACATCCTCTAGTCTAACATGATAGGTCAAGACGTGTCTATATCATATTATCGTACAATGTAAATAGTGAACGCTATTTCATCATACCGATAATACTGAAACAACAAAATATCAAACAAACGGAACAGAACATTTTTTTCTCAGGGAAAAAATATGCATCTCCGTAAAAAAAAAAAAAAAAACTTAAACACAAATTTAAGTGGGGGGCTTCTTTGCACCTTACCCCCCATGTGGGGGGGGGGCTATGCAAACCTCCCTACTTAAATATACCAACTCCAAAATCACACCATAGTGGAGGAAATGGCAAAGTCCCGAAGACGGCCCACCAAATTTTTTCCCTTGGAAAAAATTTGATGTTGTGTGACTTCGCTATTTTGCTATTTCAAAAATATCAGATCGACTAAATAGCATTCACTATTTAGTCCATTCAATAGCATCATATAGATCCAGTCAAGACAGTAGGAGAGACAGATCCCATCTGAACTTTCACAGTATGGGACAGAGAATGTTTGGTTGCCTTTGCAGAAAACTTATGTTTATGGTTTTATACAGAATATGAAGGGGATCTGTTAGCGTGGGAAGTTGGACTGAAGATTAGATGGTCAAAATGAAAATGATTTGACAGAAGCCCATCTACATGGTTAAGACAGATAGGAGGCACCATTTGTTATGGAGTTTGGATGAGTAAGTAATCCAGGACTCCACCTACCAAGAGTAAAACTATCTTCTACTTGTCAACACACACTTTATTTTTTGTAGTATCTCTGTCCTTTCTTTCCATTTCTTCCTGTTCCTTTCATAGGTTCATAGATTCATAGGTAGGTACTAGGTTATTGGCCCTGGGGCCTATACAAGCCCAGCCAAAAAGGTACCCTGGCTTTTGCCACCCAAGAAAATTATTTTCCTGTGCCACTGTCGAGCAGAGTCACAGAGGTGATCCCCAGAGTGAATTTCCTATTTCCCATCCAATCATCAAAATTTTTCTTAAAGAGTGCTAATGAGGAGCTTTGTTTGATATAGATAGGTAGTTTATTCTAGAGTATGGGAAGTCCCTGGGACAGGAATCTATCCCTCCGGCATGTTCTGTTTATTGTGGTGACAAGGTTTACGTCCCTAGATCATG
Source organism: Protopterus annectens (assembly GCF_019279795.1). Classification (NCBI taxonomy): domain Eukaryota; kingdom Metazoa; phylum Chordata; order Ceratodontiformes; family Protopteridae; genus Protopterus; species Protopterus annectens. Next base: position 1,526,104,672 of record NC_056735.1, read on the forward strand.
TAACTCAGAGGGATTGGATTTCTTTAAGTGGAGCATGTCCAACAGCTCTGGGTTTGACATAGCTTTCTATGTTAGGCTGAGATCACCTCTGAGTAGGTGATATGCGACGGAATAAAGCTGGAGTTTTTTGAGACAGTCTGCGTAGGGCATCTGTTTGAGGCCAGTAATCCTCTTTGTGAGGTATTTCTGCGGCCTTTCCAGTTGTTGTAGATGCCTTGTGAGCTATATACCAAAAGGGGCATTGTACTGTATAATGGGTCTAATGAGTGATAAGTAGAGGGGAACAATGACCTCTTTTTTTCTGGATGAGAAACCTTTCGTGATGAGTTGTGCCACATAGAAGGATTTCCTGACTACTGTGGTGATGTGATTATCAAAGGAGAGACTACTGTCCACCTGTGTCCCAAGGTCTCTTATCACACTTTCAGTGTTAAGTATACTACCGCCTATGTTATAGTTCATGGGTACAGAATTTTTACCAAAGGGGATGACAATGCACTATTTAGCATTGAGCTTGAGGCCACAGCTTTGACACCAGGCATCTGTCTCAGTGAGACCCTTTTGTAGGATCTCCACATCGTTAGGAGTTTTGATTATGGCTCCTAGTTTGCAGTCATCTGTGAACTTCATTAGCCAAAGACCTTCTGTGATAGCCTGTACTTCAGAGAAGTAGATACCAAACAGGAGAGGACCCAGGACTGAACCCTGTGGTACTCCACTTGTCAATGGTCTGAAGTCGGATTTGGAGTCTGCAACTTTCACAGTGTGGGTTCTGTCAGAGAGCCAGTTGGCAACCCATCTTGTGACATAGGGATTTATACCTAGTTTAGTGAGTTTATCTATAATTCCAGAATGGGGGATGGTGTCAAAAGCCTTGGCAAGATCTAGATAGGCTGTGTGAACCACCTTAACCTTGTCTATGGCTTTGGTGACTGCTTCAAAGATGTCTATCAGGTTTAGGAGACATGATCTGTCTTTTACAAACCCGAACTGGGTAGGGTCCAGAGTTTGGCGATTACCACTGTCTTTGTTTATAAGTTCCATGATGATACGTTCCATGGCCTTGCAGACCAGGCTTGTCAGGCTAATGGGGTGGTAGTTCCTGGGGTCCATGGTGGCTCCCCCCTTGTGGAGTGGGATAACCATTGCTGTGCGCCATTCAGCAGGCACAAAGCCTGAGGTGAGGCTATGATTGAACATGGTACTTAGGTGGGGTGCCAGTTTGTTCTGTAGTTCATATAGAATGCAGCCTGGGATGTTGTCTGGTCCCATGGATACTGTGTTCTTGGCTTTGGAGAGTGTGGTTTTTACCTGTGCAGCCATGATTACAGGAACTTTGCATTTGTCCGGTGTAGAGATGGGCTCTTTAGGGGGTGAGAGGGGGGTAAAGATAGTACTGAACCTATCTGCCAGGATGTTGGCAATATCAGTTGGATCTGTATATTTAGTGCCATTGTGCTGTAACTCAGAGCAGATCTGAGTATTGCCATTGACATTCTTGACATAGCTATAGAATGCTTTGTGGTTGTCTTTAGAATCAGTGGCGATTTTGTTTTTGTAACTAGCTTTGGAGGATTTTATCAGGGATCGCAGCTTCTTACTGAGGCTGACCAGGGAGCTCCTCCACTCGTGGGATTTTACTCTCTTTTGCAACAGTTTCTTCCTTCTGTTGTACAGTTTGTTTATGGCAGGGGACCACCAGATTGGCTTCCTTTTTTTGGAGGATAGCGTCTTGGTTCCGTTTGGGATAGCATGATCTATGCACTCATGTAAGTGCTTATAAAGTGCAATTGTGTAGGATTCAGTAGTCGTAATTGCATTGTCCATCTGCATGGGTGTCATAAAGTTCACCTCTTCTGTCTTAAGAAGCATTAAGTTGGCTTTGGAGAAATCTTTTACCATGGTTTCCTTAATGGGGGGTGGGGGCAGGATGTGGATATCTAGCGTAATTAGCTTATGGTTGGATCGGACCAATGAGGCGTTGACTTCAGGTGTGGAACACCTGTCACTCATGTTGGTAATGACTAGATCTAGGATATTGTTGCCCCTGGTGGGGGTGTGAATAAGTTGATCCAGGGCATTGGAGTTTATGAATTCCAGAAAGCGTTGAGTGAAGGAGTTGGTACATGAGTACTTTTCCCAGTTAATGGTGGGGTAGTTGAAATCGCCCATTATTAGGGTGTTTGGTTGAACCCTAATATTTTCCAGTATATCAAGAAAAGTGGGAATCCTAGGGCATGGTGGGTGATCTGTAGCAAGCTACAATTTGGATTGCAGTTTTGCCCAGAGTTAGTTGCGCTTGGATAACCTCGGCTGCATTATGCTGAGCAACTAGCCTGGAGGTGTGGATATCCTTAATGAATATGGACACACCTCCACCTTTGGTGTTCCGGTCCAGGTTACATGGCCGAAAAGTGTGGTATGAGTTATAGCCTGGTAGTGCAGGGGTGCTCTTTGGAGCCTTGAACCAGGTCTCAGTCACTGCACAGATATCAATGTTCTCCATTTTAAGGAGTGCTTCGATTGAGTGCATTTTGAGATTTAGACTTCTAGCATTGAGTAGCAGCGCCCTCAGTTTTTGCTTGCCTGTTCCTGTTACGGTGGTGAATTTGTCATTTGAACCTTGCCTAAAAAAGGCACTATAGGGGCGGCAAGAACCTTAGCCAGTATCTGGAATCCCAGGGGTGACAGGTGCAGGCCATCTCTGGCAAAGCATTGTGGTCTGTCGACCATGTCATCCCAGGCAGACAGATACTGGATCCCTTTAGAATGGCACCAGAAGCTTAGCCAATTGTTGAAGTCAATCATTTTGTCCTTGTACTGCGGCATCATTCTGGGTGATGGCAGAATGCTACTCAGGGCTTGGGTCATACCTGCCTGGGCTACAAGATCAGAGATCTCTTCCATGTCTCTTTTCATGTGGTCCAGGGAGGTATGTCTCAGGTCATTCACACCAACATGGACATTGTCAGAGTCATATTTGTACTTGCTGTGGAGTGACCTGAGTGCGTGGGTTATGTGGCGGATCCTGGCACCCAACAGGCAGCTGACAGTAACCTTCTCCTTGTTTAGCCTGGTGAGTGGGATATCAGTGTGCCTGACTATAGAGTCACCTATGACTATTGGTGTTGGGTACGTTGTTTTGCCTTATTGGCTGTGGTTGAGTGGCACACTGAGTCTGTGGACTATGTGTCATTTTGGTTGTGTTGGGGGGGTGGAGGTTGCTTGCATTTCTGCTTTGGAGGTCTCTGTTGCTTGAGCAGATTACTATCAAGAGCCTCCGCGAATGTTTTTGTGTTTCTTTGTGTGGATTTTGGTGGTGTAGATTTAGTGAGACTATGTGATGAGTGTGGTGTGGTGCAAGTGTTTACCTTCTCCTGTTGACTGTCAAGTTCAGTCTTGATTGGACAGAGCTTTACCTCCAGTTTGGCTAGATAAGTGCATCTCTCACAGGTTGTAGTTTCGGGTGGTAGGAGGAGAGGGTCGTCTGTGTACATGAGGCAATGTCTACATTACTCCAAGATGCCCAGATTCATTAGAAAGACAGGAGAGAACACTGGGAGCTGACCCTTGGACATGCCTGAATAAAAAACTATTTTTCTCTAGATAAGTGAGGAAAGTGAGTACAAGAGCTGTTTTTCTCTAAGCAAGTGAGGAAAGTAAGTACCAAAACTATTTTCCTCTGGGTAATGAGGAAGGCTGAGTGCTGTAGTAATTGGTAGGTTATTCAGTGCTTACAAGTTCTAAACAACTGCTGATCACGGATAAGCAATTTCAAGTGCTAAAACTAAGAATCTGTATCTGGACTAAACTAGTTACAGGAAAGGAGGGAAACAAGTGCAAATGTGGGCTTTTAAATCAGAAAGTTGAGAGAGATGGAAAAACTGCGAAGCCCCCCACTGACTTTTGTTCCTTTCTCTTAATTTTACAGTGCTGTTAATATTATATTATATTATGCTGAGTCTCTGTTATGACAGTTTTGCTAATTATATACTATACTATTGCATTTTATTGCATTGACTGTGTTCTATTTTTTAATGAATTTGCAATTTAATTGCTTGCCTGGCAGCTCCTTATACCTGTTTTGAAGCATTACCTATGAGTTCCAGTTCCATTTCACTGTTCATATCCCGACATTAACAATAATTGAAATACACTCTTATGAGCACACACACACACACACACACACACACACACACACACACACATGCACACATGCACACACACACACTATTTTATGTTTATGGGTGGTAATACACCATTATTAGAACCTTTTGTTCTGGCCCAAGGCTACAAACTGTGATCACCTCAGACTATTTGACAAGAAAACTCTCAGTTATAATTTTTGCTCTTGGTAATATGGGAAATAGCTGCAAACACATATGATAGGGTGCTGTAGAGCAGTCTGGTCAGTTAAAGGAAGATACCAGCAGTGGGTCTATATTAGCACATCCAAAGCACTGGGCAGCGAATGTCTGTTCACCAATCAATAAACAGCGAACTGTCATTTCTGCGAACAGCCACTTCAGAGAATTTTTTTCCTAGTGGAAAAATATCACTTGTCCAAGCAGAAAAGAGACAGGATTACAAACCTTTGAAACAAACACCGGACAGTGGAAATACTTCAATAAACATCAAATTGCAGTAAACAGGTATCAGAAACACTGAAAGCCATAAAATTATTCTTCCAAGTAGAACCACAAATTTATTAACACAAAAGATTAACGCTTTCATCTCTTCATGGTGAAGAAACTTCATCAGATAAATTCAGACAGCACAACTTCCTTTTTATACAAAGCAGTAACAGGAAGTAGAAAATTGAAGCAACACACCCCCTAACACGCATTGCAGATATCCGTTTTCATATTGTAGTCTAGCTGCTGCAGTTTTATAATGCTGCAGCTCACAGAGCTGTTATATTGGCTGGATTGCCACCTGGCTCTCAGACAGGATGCAAATAATCAAAATAGGGGAAGTTACCTCCATAGAGATACCAGTCACCAGTGATGTCCCCCGTGATTCTGTGCTGGGACCTCTCCTGAGATAAATAGAATTAGAAATCAGAGAATATGAGTAGGAAGAGTTTATCACTGCTCCAAGGAGCTTAATATATATAACAGATATCTTCTTTGAGGAAATGAGGATAGTGCCTAAACCCTGAAGTATTCACATCCATGCAGATGTGCATAAAAATTCATATCAATGTCAAAAAATGATACAGTGAACACAAATTTAAACAGTTTGCATTTAAGATATTTAAGATAAAACACTAAACATGCCCAAGTAACCCTAATGTACAGTATATAAATGCACCATATCACAGAACTACAACTACATGGGTAGTTTCATTCCCACACCCCATGATGAGAGTGGTCTACCACCCCAATTTTGAAACTTATATATATTACATCCACAGTAGCACAACTGACAGAAGTCAGATAGTCGGGAACTATGCTATAGCCAATGAACATCAGCTTTAGATTCTATTATTTTTTTGTTCTGCTGCAATTCCTTTTATGACTTCTTGGCAATGCTGAGCCATCATAATTAATTCAGAGCTGTGTGGATCACCAAACTGGGCATCATCCATAATCCTATGTGTGACCAAGTCTTGGTTTCATATAGAAATACAGGAGAATACATGTGATATTAGGCAAGACATTGCAAGGACCATAAGATGCCTAAGATTACAAGCCTTTGTGTTAATACACCAACAAGTTCTTATTATCCTTTAGATGTACCTAGTGCTGCTAGTCTCTCAAATCAAGGAGGGCCATGCATGGTAACCCAGGTGGAATTTGTGCCTACCCACCCAGTCTTCAAGAACAACTTTAAAGGCAGATAAAGCAGTACTTCATTTAAACTGTAGTGCTATCTTGTTTTTATAGCCCCTGGATTTGCAAAGGAATTGGAATGAAATAGACTTAGGCTTTTCATGGCTCAGAAAGTGAGGCACAGGTCATCCTGTAACTGAATCAAACCCTGAATGATGTGCCAATTAGACAAAGACCTGGACCTGCATGATTAATGAATTAGGATTTGAGAAACCATGATCAATGAGTACTGAGTCAATGTAAAGTCATTCAAACATTGTAAATGCAAACACACACACACACACACACACACACACACACACACACACACACACACAAACACATCACAGTCTCACACATGCACATACACACACACACACACACACACACACACACACACACCACAGTATCACGCACATGCCACAGTATCACACATGCGCATGCACACACTGATATACACGCACACACACACACACACACACACACACACACACACACACACACACACACACACACACACACACACATGCACATACACACCCATGCAAATACTCTGAGGGCAGGCTTGCTTGTGAAGTACTAGTGATGACATTTTTGTGATCATTTTACAAACCTGGTCTTCTTTTCCCCATGAAGTTGAATTGCCAAAATCATGATGATTTTCTTTTCCCCACGGTGCTGTAAGACATACTGTAATTTGTGTATGTCAGAAAGTGCAGGGGACTTCCACATGCATTTTTTTTCTTTTTACTTGAAAATACTTGAATTTGCAAATGTTTGCACATCTGTGATTACAGCTTTATGTAAGGTGTGTTCTATAATCCAGTGCTCATAATGTTGAGTGTTTTTTCAGCTAGCAAAAGTAATTGAAACTCCTTGGATTACTTCTGGTAGCATTCATTTTGTGTGATATCATGAACCATGAGGATCAAGGAATTAGCCTTTTCCCTACTGTAAAGCAATCTTGGAGTTGGTATGTACAATTAATAGGAGGAGAGGTGGAGCAGGGTCACTTGCCCCTCTGCAAAATACATGAGGTTCGCTTTTTTTCAGTATTTTGTGTTTCGGACTTTAATTTGATGTTTTTTTACTTTGATATTCTCTCTCTCTCTCTCTCTCTATATATATATATATATATATATATATATATATATATATATATATATACACACACACACACACACACAAACCTAAAATGATTTAAACCATCTTTCACATCAACAGTGAAAATACTGACAGCAAAATATCTAAAAACAAAATTCTGACAGAAATTGAAGTTATACTAAGAAATGGTAACTGCTGTGCTACCTTGGTGTTAGACTATGTAATTAGCAGGGGTTGTCATTGTACAACAATCCTGTAAGTGGGGTGCAGTGAGGCTTGCCCTCTGCAAAACATTGGTTTTGAATGTGATTAGATTCTGTTTTTCTTAATAGGATTGGTTAAACTATTCACAATCCATGTAGCTGAACTCATCATACATTCTTTAACGTAATATTCTACATCCCTTCCTGCAAAACACATTGTTATATATTGACATTGTCTGCAAAGCATGTTATACCTCTTAACTATGCTATTTGTTTCTTTCATACACATAATTATTTTTTATTTTTTTTTATTTTACATTTGTTAACCGGGAGTGTCTGACTGAGCCAAAAAGGCCCTTTTTTAGCAGAGGCCTGGGGAGAAAAGCACCACATAGAAAAATTACAGATACATTTAGGTACTTAGACATGATCAGTATACACACAAATTACAATAGACATGTTTTTACAGTTGTATGCAGCACATCAGCAGTTATATTGGAGAGAACAAACAAGAAAATATTAATTTAACAATAAAGGTAATTAATAGATTTGTGGTGTACAGCTGAAATTTGGAACATAGGTAGAATACATACATAGTACACAGGTACAGTACATACATTGCAGATTAGCCAGTGTTTGTGAGTAAGAGTGAAAACTATTATCAAGTACTCTAGGTTTAGTATGTGTACCTTATCTGCTTTCACTAGCCTGGGGAGCAACCTTGGCACTGCCAACTTTGCTTGAGATGTTGCCTGATGAGGTTTTTAAAGGAGGATTTGGACGATGTGTTTTGTATGCTAGTGGGGAGAGAGTTCCATTTTTTTTAGCCATGAACTACTATATAGTGTGTCTCCAAAGCTATTGTAGCTGTTGGTGACTTCTAATAGTAGTTTGTTTGATGATCTAAGAGGCCTTTTGGCTGAGTGACGTTGTACTTGGTTTTTGAGGGCAGGACACTTATTGGAGAGGTAATAGATAGAATGACAGAGGCAGAGCTGATTGTAGGTTAGGAGGTTGAGCAGTTCAAGCCAGTGGAGCTGTCTCAAAGCAGTATAGTAATGAGTTCTATATGAGCAATTTGCAGCAAAGTGGGCAATTCTGTTATAGCAGGCTTCCATTTTGCTTAGTTCAGTTTTGTTGAGATTAGTCAGAATGGGAGATGCATAGAGTAGAGTGGATAGAAGTTGGGACCGAGCAATGGCTGATCTTGTGTTGTTTGTAAGAAATGATTTGATACGGTACAGTGATCCCTGTTTGGCATCTACTTTTTTAATAGATAAGTTGAGATGACTATCAAATTTTAGGTGGGAGTCTATGGTTATTCCCAATAGCTTAGCCTGTGTCACTGGAGTGATTGGAGTAGCATTTGTGGAGTAGATAGTGAAATGACTGTTATCAGTGTTTTTGTTATAACTCATTATAATCATAAGTTGAGTTTTCTTTCTATTGAGGATAAGTTGGGCTTTGTTAAGGTAGTTTTCAACATTAGAGAATGCTAGTTGAGTTTTTTGCAGGAGGGTGGGAAAGTTTTGTGCAGCACAGCTTAAGGTAGTATCTTCTGCATACTGAATGATAGATGCATGCTGTGTGGAGGTATGGAGGTCATTTGTGAAGATTGTGAATAGTAGTGGTCCTAACATAGAACCCTGTGGGACCCCTATAGTTATGGGCAGCTGAGGAGAGAGAGAATGTTCCTGTTTCACAGTTTGGTATGTGTCAGTTAAGTAGCATTGGAACCAGGTAAGAATGGAATTTGATAGGTGATATTGGTTTAGTTTGTTTAGCAGGATTTGGTGCAAGACTGTGTCAAATACTTTGGACATATCCAAAAAAAGAGTTGACACATGCAGGCCTTTGTTTTTGAGACAGTTTACTGTCTGTGAAGCAAAGGAGGGCTGTAGTGGTACTATAGGCATGTCTGAAACCATGCTGAGTAGGTGACAGGATGTTGCTGTCTAGAAGATATTTTAGCACCTGGGTATGGATGCATTTTTCTAGTATTTTGGCCAGGGGGGAGAGTAAAGCAATGGGTCTGTAGTTATTAATTTCAGTGGAGGTCCTACCTTTATGTATGGGTGTAAAATAGGATATTTTCTAGAGTTTGGGCACATAGTTTTCAACAATTGATCTGTTTATGAGAGTGGAGATTGGGATAGCAATACCATCTGCTGTGAGTTTCAAGAAATAGCTTGGGAGTATGTCATCTGCTATTGATGAGGTTTTTAGTTTGGAGAGCATGCTTTTGATTGAAGTGGTGGAAACTGTTTTGAGGGTAAAGCTTGTATTAGTGTTATTTGTGTTGGGGGGATAGTGAGGTAGGAACTGTCCTGTGATACTAAGGATAGAATTGAGTTCACAAAGTGGGAGTTGAATTGTGTTTCGATGGGAACTTTAGTGTCAGGGGTGGTTGGTTTAGGGGTAGCCTTTTGGGTGGGTTTTAGTAGCTGGTTTACATTTTTCCAAAATTTTTGGGGGTTGTGTTGGTATTTAGTTTGTAATGTTGTGTAGTAGGATTTTTTGTCCAACCTAATGCATTTTCCTGCACAGTTGCGCAGTTCTTGGCACTTAGTTAGGCTTTGTGTTTCTTTGGTTCTGTGATAGTAAAGCCAGGCAGTGTCTCTGGACTTCAGGATCTGTTTGGTTTGTTTACTGAGCCAGGGGTTTGTAGAGGTTCTAACCTTGATTTTGCCCAATGGAGCGACAGTGTCTAGGTGTTGTAGAAATGTTTTGTTAAAATATGCTACAGCCTGGTCAAGTGGGAGGATTTTTAGGGGGGTCCAGTCACGGTTACAGAGTAAAGTATTGAGAACCTCAGGAGAGAATATTTTTGTGTTTCTAGTGGATTTATAGTTAGTGGTTTTGCATATGCTTGTTCTACTTCGTATAAGGTATATTATGTTGTGGTCACTTAAGGTGTCTGGGAGACTGCCTGTGTGGGGGTACAATGTGGGGCTGTTAGTTAGGACCCAGTCAAGGATGGATTCCCTTTTAGATTTTTTTATCACATCTAGTTGGAATATGAAATAGCTGCTTGGTGCCATGGAGATTTATTAGCTTACTTGGTGGTTCTGATATACAGGTGAACCAATCTAGGTTGAAATCACCCAGAATAAGGGTTTCTTGTGAGTATGTGGAAGAACACCAGGATAAGAAGTCTTCAAGGCTAGTAGGTGTATTGCCAGGTGGAATATTGATCAAAATTGTGGTGATGACCTTTTTAGGGTGAAGTTGAAGTTGTGAGATAAGTATGTCCCAATTATTGGGGGAGGGGTGGGAGTTTGGTAATTGACATACAGTTAAGTTGGACTTATACAGTAAGGCAGTTCCACCCCCTTTATGAAGTGGTTTGTCTTGTCTAATGATATTGTAGCCAGTAGGGAGAATGTCTGAGTTAGCTATGTTTTTATTTAGCCAGGTTTCTGTTAAAACAACTATGTCTGGGGAGTAGTGTGCTGTTGTGACATAAGGTAGGAATATACAAAGCAAGATATTCAAATGAGAAAATTAGAAGCCACTTTCTCATTCAGATATACACAGTGCAACTAAAAGCATTTTTGTCCTGTCCACTTCAATAAACACATCACACCGAATGACATTTGACGACCTTTATTAAACTTCCATAAACATAACTTTGTTATCCAATATTTATTAATTAGAACTGAAACATAGGATAGCTGATTTTAATCACATAATAAACATCCATGTAATATTAATCAGGACAGTATGACCTCGCTCATCCTGACCCAGTAAGCAGCGTCCATATCTCCACTCGCTTACTTTACTTATGAAGCAGCATCCCAACCCTCACTTCACTTTCCACTTATTGCATTAAACATCCAGCCAGAAAAACATCCAACCAGATAAGCAGCGTCCTTACCACCTCACGCTTATTTACTTATGAAGCAGCGTCCCACCACTCACTTCATTTACAACTTATTGAATTAAACCTCTAACCAAATAAGCAACATCCAACTGCTCACTCTCCTTTCTCAACTCATTAAAATGAAGATCCAACACCAGAGGGGGAACAGAAGAGGTCAAAACTGCCCCTCTTCTCCGCCCTACCAGGACTGATAAAATAACCACAATCCCCATAATCCCCACTATTCCATGAAAAAGGGGAGGGAGGGTGGGTAGCAAGTTCACACCAAAATGTGATTTCTCACCCCATTACACTTGCATAATCCACTTAAACCCCACCCTACCCTTACCTCATCTTCTCCCAATCATCCATCATTCCCATTCAGGGACATCGGGAGGCGTACTGACTGTATGCATTTCAGTACAGTGTTTGTGTGGAGGGGGTAGCATAAGGCAAGCACTAGGATCTAGGAGAAAAAGCTAAAGTAGTGTCTTCTCCTTTAAGGAGGGTCATGTGTGCGGCGTATGCATGCTAACATGGATGAACGCATAGTTTTCACTCGTGCATGCAATTTAAATAGTCGCTTCATTGAGACAGAAGGTAAGTACATAAAATGAATGGTTTGTTTGTGTGTGTGTGTGTGTGTGTGTGTGTGTGTGTGTGTGTGTGTGTGTGTGTGTGTGTGCATGCATACACTTATGTTATTTATTCTACAGATTCCGTTCATTTCTGTATGAGTGAGAAAGTGTGTGTGTGTGTGTGTGTGTGTGTGTGTGTGTGTGTGTGTGTGTGTGTGTGTATGTATGTAAGCTGAACTAGCCGTTCTTTTTGAATGAGATATAAAGTGTGTGTGTGTGTGTGTGTGTGTGTGTGTGTCTGTGTGCAATTATATGATTTATTGTAGAGGTTCTGTTTGTTTCTGGATGAGTGAGAAAATGCATGTGTGTGTACATGTATGTATGTAATTTGAACTAGTTGTTCTGTGTGAATGACAAAGTTCATGTGTGTGTGTTAGTTATATGTGAGAGAGCAGCTGTGTGTGTGTGTGTGTGTGTGTGTGTGTGTGTGTGTGTGTGTGTGTGTGTGTGTGTTTGTATGGAATGTAAAGTAGCTGTTTGTTGTACGAAAGAGAGGGTGATTGTGTCCGTATGTCTGAGAAGGTAGGTAGGTGTGTCTGTGTATGTGTGTGTGTGTGTGTGTGTGTGTGTGTGTGTGTGTGTGTGTGTGTGTGTGTGTGTGTGTACTCTATGTGTATTTAACATACCTTTCATCTGTCCAGATTTAGCCTCATAGTTTTTGTCTGTTTCTCATAAAATTTGTGGTATTCTGGCAAATCACAGAGGACTGAAGTCACTATGTTCTTCAGAAAGTACATTCTAGCACAAATTCTGTTATTCCAGCAACTTTCATAGTTAAAAAAAGCAATATTTAAAATCTATCCCTAATCATACCTCTCAGCTGTCCAGATTTTCACAGAATTTCCAGATTTTTGCCTCATATTTTTGTTCCATTTCTCCTAAATTTGTTTTTCTTGCAAATTACTGGCTAACTATTGAGGAATGAAGTGGGAAAATAATGGCTGGCATTTGAGTTTCAAACTTCATATGCTTCAGAAAATTCATGCTAATGCAAAATTTGCAATTATATCAACTTTCTAAGCCTGTAAGAGCAATATTTAAAAAGTTTCTCTATTTTTGGACATTTGTCCCCCATTACTACTGGCTTTGTCCAGATTTCTTGCTTGAAGAGGTTGAGAGGCATGATCCATATTTTAAGCAATTGTATCTCCATTATTTCAGGCTTTGTCCAGATTTCTTGCACAAAGAGAGTGAGAGATATGTGTACTTCTCAACTGTCCAGATTGTTGCCTTATATTTTTTGCCTTTTCCTCAGTATTTGTGGTTTTCTGGGAAATCACTGAAGATTGAAATAAATAAATGTCATACATTTCAGTTTGACTTCGTTTTCTTTAGAAAATGCATGCTAAGACAAATGCTGTTATTCTAGCAACTTTCTAAGTCTGTAAGAGCAATATTTAAAATCTGTCCATATTTTAGGCTTTCTCCGGGTTTCTTATGCTAAGAGGTTGAGAGGTATGAAGATGTGGTGTGTAATGCTCTAGTTAAGGGGGAGGGCAAGTTAGTCAATTAACTTGATCAGACTTGACCCTGTAACTTGGTTACAGGAGACAGAGCCTGAATTTGCCATACCAACTACCAGACTGCTGAAGGAACTGTGAGCTCCAGTGGAGACAAGCGCCTGATTACCAGACTGCCGATAGAATTGTGAGTTTGAGTTTCTGTTCATTTTCAGGGCATTATGAGTTTCGGTGCGTTTTCAAGGGACTGAATTTTATTTCATTTTCATGGAATTGTGAGTTTCAAGGGAAGATAAATTTACTGTTGCTCATGCTAAGTCTGTTTTCAGTGTGAAACTAACTGTTTTTTTTTAAAAAAGTTTTTACCACAAGTGAATTGGCAAATGTTTTACCAGGTCTGAATGAATGCATAAATATTGTGTTTTTTAGAAAGCAGGAAGATAAATGGTTAAAAAACTATTTTATTGTTAATTACATTTAATTGACTGTAGTTGAGTAGTAATTGATTTCACATTTTAGGTTTAAATAGAGTGCGGCACTGTGTTTTTATCATTCTTATGAAGTGTTTTACGAAAGCAGAGATTACAACTTTTTATGCTAATTCAGTTTTTGTTTCTTCTGTGGTATACAGTGAATTTTGGTGGTTAACTGTTTTGTTTATCAAAATGGCAGTCATTGTTTGTGTTGTAGAATTTCAAAGCAGGGCTAGCAGCATAATTGCCTTTGGTACAGAAGGCTGTGGGTTTTACTCCCACACCATGTAGATGGAGTGCTGATATTGCAGTGCCATTTTGACTGCGGATTATTTGGTGCATTTTAAGGAGGTATAGGGGTTATACACTCCTGAGTGTGTCCTCCTTTGTATAAGATGCCTAGTAACTTGTTGTTGGATTGTCAGTCATTCCCTGTTGCAATATTACTAGCTTACCATTTTTAATGTATCAGACAATTTATTCTTCAAAGGCATCAGGCACTGAATTTGTAGATGAAACATTGAAATGTAAAGTTGTTTGCTAGTAGCAACCTCTTTTCTTAGTTACAAATCTCTTTAAGGTAGAATTATCTGGATGACTTTTACTTCTGAAATGATTGTGCTTTTTGAGTAATATTGGTGAATTATGATGATAGAAGTTTGAGTGGCATTTTATGGTCAACATTTTCTGAAATGGGTAGCTTTATCATTATTTTATACATTTTGTTTCATTGCTTTCTAGAAGAATGTTCATAACTACAAATTTAAAACACCATTCTAACAAATTGTGATGTATTATATAAGGAATATAATTTATCATGAGGTTGAATCAAAGATCACATACATATGTGCATGGCCCTATAAATGTGTGCAAGGAGCCTATGGTTTGTAAACAGCACAAAGGTAAACAATACTTCACTGTCAGATGCATTTTCTTTTAATGTAGGTTTTCATGCCATTTCAATGAATGTGAGTTTCAAGGGCAGAGAAGTTTACTGCTCATGCTGAGTCTGTTTTCATTGTGAGAATGCATTTAGCAAATGGCTATCAGTGTTTGTGTTAGTTTATTTCAATATCTGTAATAATTGTAGAAGTAAATAAGAAACTGGGTTCCCTGTGTCTTTATTTAAAATATCTATGATAATTCTTTCCATGAGTTTACATACAAGACCAGTCAGACATGGTCTGTGGTTATCCAAGTCAGTAGAAGGCCAAACCTTGTGCTAAGGATTAACTACTGCAGTCCTCCATTCACTAGGCAGGAAGCCAATTTATTGGCTAATGTTGAACAGTGATTTTAGAGTGCTTGATACCTCATGTTTCATGCTATCCAAGAGGTATCCCAGGATATTATCAGGGCCTATTGAGGTAGCATTCTTTGACTTGGAGAGTGCATTGAAGACTTGTTCGGTAGTGATAGTCAGAGGATTTATGGTCGAGGGTGTCCTCTGAGGGGTATTGAGGGGAAGAAGGGGTGAAACTGGAATTAGATTTATCAGCCAGCAGGTTTGCTATATCCTCTGATTCCTTTTAAGTGGTTCCATTTACAATTTGTTCAGCACGCTGTCATGTTACCTTTGAGGTTGTGAACAAAGCTGATGTAGGCCTTGCCATTATTTTTTGTCTTTGAGGATATTTCTGCCTCAAATCTGGCTTTGGTGGGCTTGATAAGATTTCTGAGTTGCTTATTTAGTTTGAGGGGTTTCATACCCCTCTGGATATTGTAGTTCCTAGTATTGGCCATGGTTTTCCTCCTTTTGTTATACAAGTTGTTGATACTGGGATTCCACCAGGGTGGCTTGTTATCTGTGTTGGTTCTCTGCTTATTCCTTGTGGGTACAGCTACCTCAGTGCAGCTGTATACATGATGGTATAGGGTTTCTGTAAACAATTTGCATAGTGATAGCAGAGTTCACATTGTTTTGGGGGATGGAAATTTTAGCATGGTATAAGTCATTAATACAAAGTTTGCTTTGGAATAATTCCTAAATGTTTGAGGGTTAGAAGGCATCCATTTCTGAGAAGTATTTGGACAGGTACATACCAAAGGGTGCATTATACTCACTCAGTGATTGGCCTAATGAGTGCCAAGTAGAGGGGAACAATTATATGCCTGGATCTGGATGATATACCTTTAGATATAAGCTGTATAACGAAAAAGGATTTCCTTACAATAGTGAGTATGTTGGGCCCATTGAAGTCCCACCTTCATGAAAGTCTGTTGCATTCTTTCATTCATCCAGCACAAAACCTGTTTTGAGATTAGTACTGAATAGGTTTCAGACTAACCAATAGGCAGTCTACTATGTTAGCCAGTCACAATAGACATTATGTTCTTGGCCTTGGGTACTAACTTCAGAAATTGCTGATAGATTTGAGGGGGGTTTAGATGCAGGTATTTTATGTGAGAATACTGGAAGATTGGTGGGATGAAGTTCAAAATGAATTAGTTGGCCAGTGAATTGGATATATCGTCTTGTCCAAGTATGTGATCTAATTTATCAGCTCACTGTAGTGCCAGTCATTATTTGAGATTTCTAGCACAGTTAAAAAAATACTTTGTGGTTATCTTTCACCTGGTTTTATATTTTTACCTCATATCAGGCTTTGGTTGATTTAATCACAGTCCCGAGTTCATTGTTTTAGTTTAGTGAGAGTGTTTTTAGCTTTTTGAGAGTTACATTTATTTTTGCATGCAATGAGTATTTTTTCTTTTATTATGCTGCCCTTAGGGCTTTATTTTTGAATTTGGTGTTGTGTTTATTTCTGAGGGTGGAAGATGTGTCTATTGAACTATTTACATATGCATAGAGCTTGGCAGTAAATTATTCTGTATAGTGGAAGTTTGAAACAGGCTTAGTAGAGGGACACCATTCCCAACTAATGCCTGGTACCCAGCATAGTCAGAAACCAACACTACTCAGATATGTGCACACGAGATCACTTACACTAGCTTACAAGGGGGTTGAGAATGATGTGGTAATTTTCTTTGAAATTTTCCACAATCAAACCTGAGTGTCTTCATTTGTTCTTTCAGCATGTAACAGCATAGGGCTATACATAAAGTGACTGTTTCATTTTGTGGGAGGGTTGAGAGGCAGCCTGCATTTGCAGATAAGCTTTTTGTCTTTTCAAGCTGTTGCCTTCTTAGCATATTGGGTGGTATCGTGTCAGCTTTGAACATTAAACTTTAACTTATTTCTTCCTTGAATTTCTTTTCTTTTCTTTCCAATAATTTTGTTCAGACTATCACTGGATCATATGACTAGAAAAAACTCCAAACAAGCATCTAGAGCATGTGACAGTAAACAGTCCCACCAGTTCTGGCACCTAGGGTAATTTTCTTGCTTTAACCAATTTCCTTTCAGCAAAGGCTTGAGATTCATAGAATGTAAGCAGGGTAGTAAGGATATAAATTTCAACTGCTTTACTTTTTGCTTGATTGACGCCCATGGGTACACATCTTCATTAATTGTCAGTGGCAGTATGACTTAGCCCAGCTAAAATGTATTTGCTAATGGGAATGTAAGGTTTACCATTCCAAAAGGCTTAGTA
Source organism: Protopterus annectens (assembly GCF_019279795.1). NCBI lineage: Eukaryota > Metazoa > Chordata > Ceratodontiformes > Protopteridae > Protopterus > Protopterus annectens. The sequence goes on from NC_056735.1 coordinate 1,526,121,779, forward strand.
TGACTGTAGGCCATAGGAGTGATCATGCAGTGCCAGGTGACCCATGCTGGTGAAAGGGAGGTAGTTGTGGCTCATAGCTTGGGTGTTACCTAGGGAGAGCACTATATGTTGTACCTACAGACCGCAACACTGCGGAGCATGTGATGCCTAGACCCTGACAGTCCTTTAGTCAGCAGCATTACTGGAGGTGTAATGAGCCACTACAGGGGTTAGGGGCTGCAAGGGAAAGAAGAGTAATCTTGGGGGGGGGGGGTAAACTGATCTGTCCTAGTGTAAATGGAAAGGTATTTTGTTTTTTGACTTACGGAAGATGTACATTTGGAATGAAAATGTTCATGCATCGTGTAATTACTATCCTGGCATATACTTCCAAGTAATCTGTTCAGAGATCAGCAATATAAAGGGGGCGTGGCTTAGTCAGCAGTGTTAATGTGGGTGTGGCTTGTTGAGGGGGCAGCAGTCTGGTAGTTGTGAGTACAAATTTGAAAATCCTGGCTACACCCCTGTTCCCATTTAACCCTTTCACCCCCACCCTCTTAACTCCCACAAATATATTTATCTAACCCCCTTCTAAAGATGCCCCTGGACAAATTGGTTTGTTACCAAACCTCATTTGTCCTGGTCCCCTTCAATAAACGCATCACACCAAATGATGTTTGATGACCTTTATTAAACTTCCATAAACATAACTTTGTTAACCAATATTTATTAATTACAACTGAACATAGTATAGCTGATTTTAATTACAGCACAAACATCCATGTAATGTTAATCAGGACAGCATGACTTCACTCATCCTGACCCAGTAAGCAGCGTCCATACCTCAACTCGCTTACTTTACTTATGAAGCAGCATCCCAATCCTCACTTCATTTACCATTTATTGACTTACACCTCCAACCAAATAAGCAGTGTCTTTACCCCCGCTAACTTATTTTACTTATGAACCAGCATCCCATTACTCGCTTCACTTTCCAATTATTGCATTAAACATTCATCCAAATAAGTAGCGTCCTTACCTCTGCACACTTATTTACTTGTGAAGCAGTGTCCCATTGCTCACTTTATTTACCACTTATTGAATTAAACCTCTAACCAAATAAGCAACATCCAATTGCTCACTTTCCTTTCCCAACTCATTGAAATGAAGATCCAGCACCAGAGGGGGAACAGAAGAGGGAAAAACTGCCCCTCTTCTCAGCCCACCAGCCTGACTAGGCTGTTCCCCCTTCCTCCTATCAAAACTTTATCAAAACTTCCTACAATCTAACAGCACAAGGGGATAAGCCAAACATAACTTGGTGTACTCCATCCTCTCTAAGCCAAACTGGATCTCCATCATCACCTCCCAAAGCCATATCACATAAATACCCAAAGAAGACAATTGCCTAAAAGGCTGAGCTTAAGCTAATGGTATCTCTCCAATGTTAAAATAATAACCGTAACCTTGCATAACCTCTGTATAGTAACTAAATTCTCACTTATTCTAAATACCAATATTAGCTTTGTAATGATTCTCAGGTCATTCCCTGCCAAGAGTACCAACAGACAACCAAACAATGCCATGTGAGCAAAGCATGGGCAATTGCATACCCTCATGCCTAATTGCAAACCCAATATACCACCCAATGTATATAATAATGACCAAAATAAGCTTTCCTTTCCAACATCAATTTAAAAGCAATCCTGCCTTCACACCAACTATCAATTATAAACAAGAATAACATTAAATGACCATCACAACATTTATTGACCAACAAATCACCCTCAGAATGACTTTAATACATCCATAAAATAAATGCCATATGAACTGTAGCCCAATAAACATCCAATTATCAGCATCAACCCTCAAAAATGTATCTTTTCAATAACAGATGTTGGTCAATCTTCACACTATCAGACCTACCCCAAACCTTCAAACCAACGAAACTCTGGCCAAAATCTTGTGAGTGCACATAGCCTTGTCACCAATGTATCTACAGTTTCACCACTAATTCATCCTTGACCAGCTGAACTGCCTTAGTTTGTTCCCAAGGCAGACAAATAACTAAATCTCCTCATTGAAATTCTTCCCCAGGAGCTGCAAGACAAATTCAACCAATCTGGCAATCCCCTATCATAAGCCTTCCATATAAAAGGTACCTAAACACCTGCAACAGGCCTAAACCATGCCTTAGTTAAGCTTTCTACTTCTGCGTACCTAACAAAGGACCCAGTTCCACATACCCACAATGCTCCATCAAAATCTGCCTACTTTTAAAAATCATACATATACCAAACCACCTTTTATCAGTCTGAAGCGCAAGTCAAATGATGCACACGTTACTTGCTCTAAAGACCTTAACCTGGTATGTAACTTTAGTAAACTCTGCTTGAGGAATGCATTTGTCTTTCAGAAGAGATCACACCTTTGGGCACTCTCCCACCATATGTCAACAGAACACCTCATTGTCCCTCTTTAAACTGAATTTGAACAAGTGAATGGATAACTGTAAATTCACTAGAAGGGTTCCACCCATGGCCATGTGGACAAAACATTAGGTACTGCACATGGAAGTAAGGGTTAAACTTGGCTAGCCAATAAGGGCCCTAGAGCCGTAAGCCTAGTAACCTCCTACGATCCTACAATGGTTGTAACTTCATCCCACCAACACCGGCATGTTTTAATGAGCACTAACTAAAATAAAATTACCTGTAAACTCATCATGCACCTCCTCCAACAACTGAACTTCCACCCCAGGAGAATCCATTACCTTTGAAATCCACTTCCTTTAGTCCAGTAACTGTTGTTCCCTGTCCACTCCTTCATGTGTGACCTCGTTGCACACCCTTCTAGTTACCAGGACATCCACTGCAACAATCTGCATCCACCTTCAGCGAGCTCACTGGGTAATGCTGCAGTGACCGAAACGCCCCTCACAGCACCGTCATCTCCACCTTTTACCTGTTTGTTCCACTGCGATGAAACATTTAAACCATTCCCTACCTCTGCCAGTATAGGAGATTATGGAGTCTGTGACAACATCAACGATAAAGAAGTGGCTTCAACTAGTACAACATCCCATAACATCACCAGACTTCAAAAGTTTATGTTCCTCGAAGTTCTACATTGTAAAGGTGTCTCATGCACTCAGTATTAACTACTATCAATGATAAATAGACTAAATCATATTTTTCCATTAAAAAGCCTATTTCTATAAATAAAGTTATCACATTTTAATCAGCCTGTGAGTTTCCTAACTGAAGTTGTCATTGCCATTAGTAAGTGCTCCACCTTTTACCATTGGTTCTATATTATAGTGGCAGCATTCTTCATCCTGGTGATGGAAGGAGAAACAATCAGTGTAAAGAAAATTAAATCACTCCATCCCTTTCATAGGTTTCTCTTAGAAATACCCCACCACAGCATGAATAAATACACCTACCTCTCACATGTCTGAAATTTTACCAATTCCTCCTTTTATGGACTACTGTACCTTCCCAGAAATCACTCAACTATGAAACTGCCTCAGATAAAAAAAAAAAAAAAACTAACAGTGGACATACTGCAACCTCTACCATTAAGAACTATGCTGCATGCTAACTCCTTTGACAGTTTGGGGGTAAATGCCTGCCCAGAATGCAACCCACTGTTGACTGCAAATGACCTGTGTGAATGCCCTTTACCGCTAACCAGTACTCAGAGGAAAACAAGCTGCCCAAAGCTATCCACACTAAACAGGGAACAATCGCAACAAAATCATGGACAAACCCAGTTAAACCATCAGGGACAAATTTAAAATATTGCACTTCCAGATAAAAAGTGACTAGAATGACAATAACTGCACCTTCATGCCTCCCCCCAGAATTCTCCCGCCTATCATCATTTAGTGTCTGCACTCCTGTGTTCCCTCCTCCTAGATCAATGAATCTGGACAAAAATCATTGGAAAAAAATAAACAAACAAAACAAGCAATGTCCAGTGAAAAGAGAACAAAGGCCTACAGAAGATGTTATAGATAAAAATGTTACAGAACAGCCAAATATCAACCCACAATGACCAATTAGGTAAGTCATTATTTCTACATTCAGATGACCTTTTTTTATAGCGATAACAACCCTGAGAAAATCATTTTCATAAAGTACCATTAATGTCCAAATTGTGATGAAGATCTCCCCTAGTGTGCAGTTATGTAAAACATAAATTCATTTCATAATACATACTACCATGTTTATACATACATCACATGTTAAGCTTTATTTATTTCAATACAAATGATTTCTAATTCATAAATTACATAGGATTCCGGATATGTCTGTTTGGAAGTCTAACACAGATAACCAAAGCTATGGGATTATATCCATCTTCTTCATTTCACTATCCTGGATTTGAATTCTTCTTCCTCCCTTTGCATAATACACATCTCAGAGTAGATCAGTTAACCATTCAGTGCTCCCAGGCTGACCGAAAATATGACATGTATGCCTAATAGATTCACCTGGTAAAAAAAAAAAAATAAATAGTTAGCTTGGAATATGTTATCCATCCACAACTAAAGAGAAATGCTCAAAACATAATAGCCAAACCGCCAGAGACAGAGCACACTTATACAGTAAATTAAGTTAAGAAATAAGAGATGCTAAATCATATTTAGAAAATGTATTTTGATTTGCCCAAGTTAATTCATGGAGCTTATGCTATTGCTAAGATGCTTTATTGCCTACCATGTAGTTTATCATATTGTAAACACTCCTGTTTTTGAGTACTTGCTAACATCCTGACAGCAAAGCAGTGCAATTTCAAATGAGTTAATTAACTAAATTGTTGATGGAGCATGAACAAAACATCCTGACAGCAAATGAACATTTTGTTCCCTCTGTTAGATGCACCATGACAACATCAAATCCAAGGACTGAGAAGTTACTTATCTCTAAAACGTGTCTATAACCTGGCACCAAACATGTACATACCGAAAATTAAATGGACAGTGCTAGCTGTCTGCTGATACTTTATTTCTGTGTACCATTTAAGATTTATGAATTCAAAGAGAATTCTTGGTGCTTATATTTTCAGTTTGTGTGTGTGTGTGTGTGTGTGTGTGTGTGTGTGTGTGTGTGTGTGTGTGTGTGTGTGTGTGTGTGCATGTGTGTGTGCATGTGTGTGAGTGTGTGAGTGTGTGAGTGTGTGTGTGTGTGTGTGTGTGTGTGTGTGTGTGTGTGTGTGTGTGTGTGTGTGTGTGTGTGTGTGTGTGTGTGTGTGTGAAACTCAGTAAGTTGCTGGATCAACAGTACTGGAGGCAACATACCCCACCTAACAACCAGTGAGTCCAAAACCAAAACATGTCACCACCTTCGGTCCTGAGTGCTCTAACAATGGCAAATTCCATGATGAACAAACCACAGGTTGAAACACCTGGACATCACATAGAAATCTGTACCACTTCATGCCATGTGCTGAAAATAAAATGACAGCTCTCACCAGGCTGCCAATCACACCATGAGCAACCACACCTGCTGCAAAGCCAGTACTCTTCTACCCACACAATGACATGAGGCAGAAACTACCAAAGGCAAACACTGACCAAAAAGCTGTCTATTCATATTACAAATGACCAAACAGCCTAAGCAGCAGTGCTTTCCATCCTGATCACAATGCGAAGGGGAATCGCCAGCCAACCTACCAAGCTCTGCATCCAAACCACCTCACCTCCATCTGAGAACACCACAAAACAACAACGCATGGGATGAAGGACCACAAAAACCTCCCCAGCTGTCCCACCAACAGCTCCAAAGAAACCTGCACCAGCAAACCAACCAAAGTCAGCATGAGGCTGTGCCCAAGCCACCATGACCACTCACCACATCCCCCAAAACACACCAACTAACCCCACCAATCTTTCACAAATCAATCTGTTTGAAGCATTCCAATTCCAAATGTTAAACTTGTGAAGGCCAGACCGAAAAATAAGTAAGAAAAACACTGTTCCAGGTGCTAAAGCTGCCAATGGAAACAAAACAAACTGCAAGAAAAACCTTCGGCAGACCACCACGGCACCATGATACAACTGTTAATACCACAAATTTATTAAGTAAAACTATAAAATGCAGGAATACAAATTGGTCTGATAAGCGCTTTCATATGCTCTGAAGAAGGCTATATCAGCCGAAAGTGCTTATCGGACTGATTTTTATTCCTGCATTTCATAGTTTTACTCAATAAATTTGTGGTTTTTAATAGTTGTATCGTGGTGCCATGAAGGTCTGCCAAAGGTTTTTCTTGCAGACCAACAAATGAAGTCATGGACAGTCTCCCGCAGCCCCAACCAAATACCTGCCAGTAAATAGCCATCGATATGCAGACTGCCACAAGCTCAAGCCCAACCGCAGTCCATTAGGTGAACCACCTCACCACCAATCCACACAACCACCAAACAGACATGTAGTATACAGGGACCACTGCATGCTCTTCCCCATAACCACCAATTTAGAAAAGATAGACAATGCAATTAAAGTCACAGAGCTCAGTGTGTAATAGGTGCATGCAGCGATAATTTAAACAGCATCATTTACTGATACAGACTTTCGTTCCTTAAATAGGATTAAAACAGAAATTAAAGGGCAACATGAGTGAAGAAAGCTGGTTATTAAATAAATAGGTAAGACCAGAGTAAATATTGTGTATTTTTTTTTTTGCTCAGCAAGCTTCTCTTGCCTCTGAAGTGTGCAATGATAAACTTCTCGCTACACCCATGCCCAAAACCAGGCCACTGAAAGCATGTAGCCCAGAGGAGACAGGCCTATAAGGGAAAACCAGAGAGGCAAGCCCAGCACAAACACCCCCTGTCCATACCCAAATTCTTAAAAAAATATATATATGTTATATATACATACCGGGTCTATATCATATGAGCGAATTGCACACACATTGGGAACGCTCATAATATCAAACGTACTGGACCTCAAACTTCCTATTGTGGGGGGCCCCCACACCCTCTGCTATATATAAATTCCAACTCCGAGATCACACCACAGTGAGGAAAGGGCAAATATCCCATTCTTCACTGAACCGCGATCTCAGAAAAAATACTTTGAGGTCCGGTACGTTCAATATTATGAGCGTTCGCAAATTGTGTGATTCGCTCATATGATATAGACTCATACAAACCACCTGTCACCAACCAATACCCAGAGGCCTACCTTTTTCTGGGAATACCTACAGGTCATCATGGATGCACCTTGCCTTAGCAAGTTCACACCAAAATGTGATTCCTTACCCAGTTACACTTGCATAAACCACTTATCCCCTCCCTACCCTTACCTCGTTTCTTCCCAATCATCCATCATTCCCATTTAATCCATTCATCTCCCATTACATTCTTAACTCCAACTAATATATTTCTCTAACCCACTTCTAAAGATGTCCCTGGACAAATTGGTTTTTTACCAAACCTCATCTATGGTAAAGCAATGTACATGGAGACGCATTTTTTTACTCCTTTATTGAATTATCACTTGTGACATAGCCAAATTTACATTTATATGAAAGTAATCAAATTGTATTAACAAGTTCACATTTACAAATATTATACTTCACATATATTGCTATATATCATATAACCTAAGCAACCTTATATAAATTATTCAATTCCTGCTTTTTCTTAAACAAGAAACATCTTTATTAAACCATCACTTAAGACATAGGCAATCATACATTTATATAAATGAAAACAAACCACACCAACACAATCCTAATTGCAAACATTTTATATCACAAACCATACTGACAAATAAAATACTCACCCAGTATTTCCATGAAGCCTTTGCCCATCTGGCTAACCAATGGCAAATACTTATTTTTAAGTGTCACTTTAATCACATCCCCACCCTGTGACTCAGTTTCCCCCAAACATACTCATTATTCAAAGTCTTACATTATTTAATAGTGTTTTAAAATATATTAGTGTTACTTAACACCGCAGATAATCAAGCCGCTAAACAGGCCAGGCAATAAATCATGTTGACATATTTAGGGTGGAATTCATAGTCTGGGGCTTCACATTTTTGTAGCAGTGATTCATGAAGAGTGGCGCTATGAGATTATGCAAATCCTGCACTGTCAGGCTGACTACAGAAATGCAGAGGACTTTTTCTGAACATGCCCCCTATCAGAAATGTGCAATGTGATTAATGCATAAGAGATAGGGGGACAACTACAACACGGTTAAGGAGCTTTCTCTTAAATACAATCAGGAAAAAATCTGAAACACTCCCAGGTAATAGTGCTTAAAATTCAGATTTTGTGTATTGAATTCCCACACTGTGATTAGAAACTAACAAAAAAGTACAACCACCTAGAAAAGAATGGGCAAATATTTAATATAAATACAATAAATGAGTCAGCACTTTCATCTTTCAAAATGCCAGAGACTTTCCCCCGGATTCACGAATCCTCCGTGTAAGACTAAATAAGTCTTACTCGGAAACTGCAGTTGAACGGTATGATGTCAGCGTGCCATGAATATTCATGAGGGCATGCTGAATCCACTCCAAGTCTTTCACGGACCGTGCAGGAAGGCAGGGGGCATGTCTGACTGCCGAGCAGTCCAAAGGTCCATGCCCCTGCAAGTGTATGACTTGTGAAATGTCAACACACATGAGCGAGTCCGCTCAAATGTCTGCGTACCCAACACTACACTCCCTCACATTGTAAACCCCCAGTACAGCTATAAAAATTAAAACGTTTAATTTTTTTTTCTAATTCCCGATATAGCTGCCCGTATTTGCGCATGTTTGCACGGGTGTGCCCATTGCTTAGTTGCAGCTAGCAATGTCGACATTGAAGAGCATAATAAGGAATGTTTATGCAAATTAAGCCAAATAGCAATAGCATAGTGGTAGAGCCTTTGCACAAAGAGGAGACATGCATGGTTCAAGTCCCACCATTCCCCTTTCTATTTTATGTTTTAAATTAGTATACAAAATAATTCCTGACATATATGAATAAAATTTTACTAAAAAGCATTGAAATGGTCTATGTATCAGTGAACAAAATGTATATTTATAACTATAAGAAGGATCCTCACATATAATTGCCCATATTTAACAGCGCTTTACCCAGCGCAATACAGTTGCCTGTAGTTAAGCAGCATTTTACCCAGTGCAATATAGTTGCCCATAGTTAAGCAGTGCTTTACCCAGTGCAATATAGTTGCCCATAGCTAAGTAGCACTTTACCCAGCACAATCTGTTTGAGCAGAGGTGCGCACCGTGCCAACCAGCGCACCGTAGGGCAACATGGAGCAACGAAGAGAAAAGTTGCCTAAACACAGCCACACCCCCTAGCATGTCTGGACAGTAGTAAATAAAAAGCAATGACAAGGTTTGAACCCAGGACACTGTGCACTGTAATCGAAGTACTGAACCACTAAGCCATGACAGCTTAGGATAAACAGCCACTGTTAACATACATATACTTATAAATGGTAGATTAACCATTGCTAAGCAGGTCTGCAGTCAACCGAGAATTTTCAAAAACAGCCAGTCACAAAAAAGTGCGGGAAATGCGGCATATTTAAGACCCATAGGCAGGAATACTCATCATAACTGATTGTAGCTCCCATCTGCAGTTAGAATGGCTGGTGTTGGAAAGGGTACTCGCTTTCGAGCACATTGCTGGGGCATCGAGGAGTCGAAATACATGATTTGGCACCTTGTCCACCGTCATGAGTCAAGACTCCTGCAGGGCCAGTTCCAAGGGTCGGAGTACAAAGCAGAGGCTTGGAACTGGTTAGCTCATGATCTCATCAGTGCCACAGGCATTCCTTGGACTGGTGAGCAGGTCCGTCACCACCATGCAGACCTGAAAAGATGGAAGCAGGACCTACTGAACCAATGGATACAGGAGGCCCGTGACATGCAAGATGCCCCACTACTGAGTAGGTACCCATGGAATGCAGTATGTAAGCCATGCTAATTTAGCCTATATAATGGATAGGTATGTCTCAATATCCCTTCATTTACTTCACAGCTGCAGGTGTCCATGCTGCGAATCAGCAAGCCTATGCAGATAGGCTGCTAAGGCTGCGCCACCAGGCAGGTTAGTAATTATTCTGCATATATTGTTATATAAAATAGGTGAGAGAGCCTGAAAGAAAGTGTTGTAGCCCAATAATACAGCCATAAAATGCCCTGAATAATTCCTCTGCATGTACTGTTATATAAAATAAGTCAGAGAGCCAGAAAAAGAGTGTAGTAACCCATTAAGAAAGGTGAATTAAGTCTGGAATAATATCTCTGCATGTACTGTCATATAAAATAAGTGAGCGAGCCTGAAAAAGAGTGTTATAACCTATTAATAAAGATATAATGTGTCTTGAATATGTCTTCTGTATGCACTGCAATATCAAATAAAGGAGAGAGCCTGTAGAAAAGTGTGTAATGTAATTAATAAAGGTATAATACTTGGAGTGTGTCTGTATCACTTACTTTGACATGTTGTTGTACCCTTTAATTATATAAATAGTACTGTTGTATTAAGTGCTGTCAACCCACAGTTGGGCAGTCCCATATAAAGTGGATGAAGGAAGTGCCAGCAGCTGTGAAGCATATATACAGTCCTCAACAGTCAGTTAATGGCTGGCATGCATAGGTAAATCTGGCGCACAAGTAGCTTGTTAATGTGTTCCCCAGAAATGTGAGTGTGCTACACGAAATGTAGGGTTCTGTAGAAATTTAACTGAAAATGTCACGTGAACACATCCAGATATTTAGATATATAAATATAAATAAATTAAATAATCACGTAGCAGTCACATCTGCATCTTGGACAGTTAGCATGTCAGATATAGGTCAGGTATATAATGAACTAGCCAAACCCATTACACAACCTAATGCATGTTTCCAAGTGTATTAATACATGTAGGGGATATACACCTGCAGTCAATAGGAATGTAGTGCAGACTAAAAGTACTTATAAGATGTTAATTGAGGTTTCTTTCTACACCCTACTGTACATGCATAAACAATTCAATTCCACACCTCAATGGGTATGTCTAATCTCAAAACATTTGTTGGGACATATGTCCTATTGTTCTATAAATATCTGCATTTACTTTGAGGCATGTGCCCTGTTCAAACACCACAATCTTGGTGGCCTGTTGCCACCAATCATCCCTGCATGCTGTTGGAATGTCCACTGTAGTTCAATATATGCATGTGTTATGCTTGCTGTTCAACTGTTGGAACCTTGGTGTGTTGAATTAATGGGAATATTACTGCATGCTGTTACAACTAATTTGGAATGCTGTTGTTTATGTTGTAGTTAAACACACCTAATCACAGAACGTATGGGAAGGCCGGTCCCAGCGGACCCACCTGTCCCTCCTCAGCTGGCGATTGCACCTGGCACCAGCAGGTCCGGTGCCCAGCCCGGGCTCCCCTCCTCTGTTGGTCCTGTGCCACCTTTGGGTGGAAGCGCTGCAGGGGATGGGGCTCATCCCCCCTGTGCAAGCGTGGGAAGAGAAGGGCCACCTGTCACCCTCCGAAGGGTCTGGGCTGTGGTGCATAGGGAGATCCAGTGTTCAGTCACTGAGGCGAGAGTGGCGTGACTCATGGGTGAGCCTGCCCCTCCAACACAGCCCCCAGCACAGCCACCCTCGGGGATGTGAGGGTGCAGTGGTGACTGCCCATGGGTGGGGATCTCAGTTCCACTGTTACCATCTGTGGACTCATGGGCTTGCGATTTCCAAACATCCGTCCCCGTCAATTGTGTTCACGCACTCCATGTGTCATACTCCACCCCTGTATGTGTCTTGTTTGTCTTGTTTGTTTACCTCCCCAACCTACCTCCCCAAATATACCTACTTCCTCTACCTCACTTTCCACTCTCACCTGAAAAAAAAAAAAAAAAAAGGGCAATCTGTTCCCACAAAAAAATTACGTCCCATACATAGCTGCCCATTTCGCACACATGTCCGCTGGACATGTAAACTGATAATTATAATTGGCAGTACAACATATTTTGTTGTCCTCACCCCTCTCTCAGGGGTGGAAGGTTTCAAATTTCACTTTTTTTTTCAGGTGAGAGTGGAAAGCTCAAGAGGCTTGAACCTCAGCACTGAAATAAATAGGACATGCTGGAGGGACAGATTCATAACCCAGAGGCTCCCTTCACTCTGGAATAAAATCCCAGTCCAGGTTAGGCAGAGTCCCTCAATGACTCTCTTCAAGAGGAATCTTGATGAGTGGATGGGAGATCGTAGGTTTACCCCGGGCATCACTTCTGTGTCACTGTTAGACAGAGGCACAGTATACTAACCTCGAAAAAGGGCATAGCAAAATTAATTTAAAATGGGTGGCGAAAGCCAAACACACTCTGGCTAGGCTTATAAATGCCCTAGGGCAGATAGCCTAGTATGAACCTATGAACCTATGAACTCCAAATTTATTGCATATGCACAGCTGTTGCTGGTAAAGAAATGGGCAGCTATGGACCTTCCCTACACCCGTCCTGCACATCCCAAGCTTGTTTCCCTACTGTCTTTCCCTCTTTGTGCCCCCTTTTTCACCACTTTCCTATCTCCCCATTTTCTTTTCTTTCAAATAAATTAGCATGGGGGGTTAGCGGGAGTAAGCACTTTTAAGCAGTAGTTAGCAGGTTTAAGCGAGTGTGCGCATGTGTGCACTTAGCTAAGTATTGCTAAGCATCCCGCAAACCCGCACAAACCCACTTACAACTGCTTAAAAGTGCCTTAGTCACTCTGCATGGCAGGGCCCATGTTCTGCTGAGCAGCAAAATAAAGCACCTCTGTCAGTCTCGAACCCTGGACCTTGGATACACTACACTGCATGAAGTATCACTAGGCCACAGTAGATTTACAACAAGTTGGTGCTGTAATAAATATATCATGCATTACAATGAGTGAATGTAAAGGGAAAATAGGAATGTCATAACGCAAATCTTGTTCTGTGGATCTTTACCAGCAGTTGTTGTGAAATTGCATGACATGACTGTGAATAGAGAACCAGCCATTCTAGCAGGAAATAATGTTACAGTGCACTTTACAAACCCCACACAGTATCAGAGCAGGATAAACACTGGGATATTTGAATAGGGCAGAGGCCATACTTCCCAACTGTGACTGCTTTTCAGGGATGTCCCTGATTCGTAAACAAATGTTAGCTTTGTCCCTCAGAATCCCTCTGAAAAGTACTCACGATAGGCCGAAAAGTGGGGAATTACACTTAATGAATAATGTCAATAAGTAATAGTACACACTGCATGCACATCAGAAAAGGTGTATTAATACATATGCTCTGATTCTCTCACAGTCTCAACTTAATGTCTGTAATATATTACAGGTGTACCCCACTTATATGTACCTTTCCCTGAGGCTGTCCAAATATATACCTGAGTGTATCAGAGGTCTGGCAGAGGCAGAAACACACAGGCATTTCAGCTTTTCTGCTGTTACACACTCTGCAAATAGCTTTGGAATGAGTCCCACAAGCATACCCTTATGTAGGAGTACAACACAGAAATATCAAAGGATGTAGCCATGTACTGTTAGCAACCAACTGTGACAATGCCATTGTTCCAGTGCAGAAAAGACCGGTGTGGTGCACAGACAAAGAATAATAGGCTAACCTCTGGCTAACATCTGGATATTTCCACAAGTGGGAGCTACGCAGACAGACAACTTGCATTGTTGGACTAATAGGTACACAGCAACCCTGTATGTTCAGCAAGATAAACATCACATAATAATATATAATGCTCTCTGTACTTCTGCACCCCTACCCAAAAGAACAATATACCTGTGTATTCAGGCTCTACCAAGGATGTAGGTAGACATACTCAGTACTGAAATGTGTCCAGTTGTCTTGAGCAGCCCGTGCTAATGTCAACACAAATAAACAACAAACTGTTCAGAAGTGAGGTATTTAATATTTACAGTATAGTAGTTCACAAACAGTTCATGTGCCAGAGGAATACATTGTAATAACTACTTTTGTATGGCAGTTAATTTTCTAATTAGAAAAGAAAGTACATACTCCCATGTATCTTGTGTAAGCATGTGGAGGGGTGAGTAAAATTCTACACTGACAAGTGTGTACTAGAAGCAGCAACATTCAGGTTTGAGTACAACATGCAAATCACTGCTACAACCCTAGCTTCAGAGATAAGAAGTATACCAACCTTCTGACTGACACAACGGTGTCCACAGCAAACAAGCATGGGCCCCACTTTGGAAAGCTGAAAGGGCTACGCCTACCTAACCTAACATTTTATAGCAGTGGGCTGCTATGACAGTGAGTACTGCAATTACCACACAGCAGGCTGCATGCAATTAGTAAATGGTGGGCACTAATTGATGCAGAGGCCATCACATGCACATGTGCAGATACCTAGAAAATCAGGCTGAACTTGCTGTCTACACATGCAATAATCTCATTGCACCAAGAGAGAGAGAGAGATAGATATATATATATATAGATAGAGGGAGGGAGACATGGGGCATATTTACTGCGACAGGTGCCTGGCGACCAAGGTATGGACTGAAGCTCAGTGTTGACACTGCAGTGCCATCCCTTCTTGCCAGAACACTGTACCTATTAACTACCACATAGGTGGTAGTCTACCTAACACCGAAGGTGTGATAAGGGAACATGGGACACAGGTGGCCAGTAGCCTCCCTTTTGATAATCACAGTGCCACACTGGTCATGTACTCTGTCTACGTGGTACACATCATCACAAAAGGTGTGTCATCTAGGGAAATATAGGTCAGTGTTCCCCTCTACTTATCACACTTAAAACCCATTAGAGAGTACAATGCCAACTACAGCAACTGGAAAGGCCACAGACATACCTCACAAAGAGTAATACCGGCCTCAAACAGATGCCCTATGCAGACTGACTCACAAAACCACAGCTACACTGTGTTGCATAGCGCCTACCCAGAGGTGACCTCTGCCTAACATACTGAGCTATGTCACACCCATAGCTGTTGGACATCCTCCACGTAAACATATTACAATCCCTCCCAGATACACGCTCTAGGACCCTACACCTTGTCAGCTCACTAAACAGCACATGCTGGAGGGATAGAGTCCTAACTCAGAGACATGCCATACTCTGGAACAAACCACATATCAATAGCAAACAAAGCTCCTCATTAGCAGTTGTCATAAATACTCCTGATGATTGTTTTGGAGATAGGAAATACACCCCGGGAATCACCTCTGTGGCTCTGGTTGACAGGGGCAAGTGAAGTTAAATTACATGTGTGTCAAAGGCCAGCGTAGCATATGGCTAGGCTGCTGTAGGCCCTAGGGCCAATAGCGTATTACCTACCCATGACACGAAGCACACACTCATGTACTTAGTGCAATAATTGCTATGTGAGGTTGACTGAGTGTGATGGTGAATGTGTTGGTGAATGTATGCAAGGTCTGTAAAGGTGTGATAGCTTAGTGTGAAATTGTTTCTGTCATGGTAGTTTGTGTCCTAGCTGTGATCCCAGCAAAAGATGTGTATGCTATTGCTAGGCAAAAAAAGTAGTATGGCATACGGTGTGACGTAGTCCTTTGCTGTCAACTGTGGTGTCCCATTGTAGGCTAAAGCAATATATGTATGCTTAGTGAGTGGTACTGCTGGTGAATCCAACTCCCATATGAACTGTAGTACTACCTGAAGCTGTAGGCCTAAACAGTACAGTATGGTGTATGTTCACATTGCTTGGAAACACTGTTTTGTGTCTTCCCTGTAGTCCTCACAGATTACATATCTCAGGCATAAGGTTTTGTAAGTAGTGACACACAGTACTGTATGGTACACAGGTAAAGCTCATCTGGGTCGGCATACATTTGTGTGTTGTATGTATGTCTGATGTGTGTGTAATTATGCCTGTACCATGCCCTCAATCATATCTGTGTTACAGGGTATACGTGTGTATCTAGCAACATGTATAGTCTAGTACAGCAGTATGCCACCTATATCAACAACTGTGCACATATGTTAGGCAGGGGTTTGGCATCAAAGACTACTGTGGTATACTGGTAATACTGTAACTGTACTTTACATTCATTGCAATGGATGACAGCTTTCTTCTTGCATTTCTTCTGTGGCTAGGTGGTGCATTGTGTCACATACAGTGTGCCATGTACTGTTGTATAGTTTTTCATATGGTTTCACTTTGTTGCTGTGCAGAACATGGTTTAATATATAGAACATGCCAGGCACTGTCAGGCAGTTGTGGGCTGAGCAATGATATGTGGTATTAAAAGTGTGTATCTACTGACAGACAATAGGTTGCTATATATGGCATTTC
This sequence comes from Protopterus annectens, assembly GCF_019279795.1. NCBI lineage: Eukaryota > Metazoa > Chordata > Ceratodontiformes > Protopteridae > Protopterus > Protopterus annectens. Next base: position 1,526,138,087 of record NC_056735.1, read on the forward strand.
ATTGATGTCTGTACTTTAGAATGTTAAGTGTGCCACATGACTTGCTCACAATTATTGTTTTATTGTCTTCCAGGGATATGTCTCACCATCGCAACCCTGCGTATTCCCCTGAAGAGGAGGAAATAATCATAGCCACCCTACTACAACATCACACCCTGCTGTTCTCCAGAACCAGCCAGGATCAGCATGGGCACACTGCACTGTGGCAAGATGTTGTCCGTCGGGTGAATGATGTAGGCATGCATAACTGGACTTATGAGCAGGTACGCCATCACTGCAGTGATTTAATTAGACATGTCCGCAGACAACAGCTTGCCACAGGTGATGGTGCAGCATCACATCTGCTCCTCACCAGAGTGGAAGAGCTGCTCCTCAGCATGGTGGCTCCTGGCCAACCACTACAACAGACATGTGTCATCATGGAGGCCGGAGTCACCCAGCAAGTTGACTCACAGTGTGCAGGGAACATGGCATATCTGTAGACTACTCTTAGCTCGATTGTTAGAACATGCATATGTCAGATGTGTACTGTGTATTTAGCAGATGTGGAGCCTGGTGTTGTGCAATACTGATAATTTGGAACATAATCTGTATGCCTGTGACTGTCACCCATTGTTCTACTGTAAAATTGCAAACTCACAGCAGCAATGCCATAGTTGTTGACACTGAAAAACTGTCTCATATCCTTGTAGGTCCCTCTGGTGTCACAGCAAGACAGCAGACTCATGCTGGTGTGTTCTACATTTAATATAGCAAATAACATGTGCATGTCATAGGAGAGTTGTAGGCCCTATACACATGTAAAACACCTACACATAATGCATGCTCTGCATATTTTCTGTGGGACTATGCACATCCCAGTAACATGAGTAGCTGCCTCAAACACATGCAATATACAGAGCATCCCAACCAATTGTGGTACACTGCAGTGGACATTGTATAGGCAGAGTCAATACATATGCACACAACATACACCACTTTGTCATATGCAGTAAGTGTTAATATGATACACATGGCATATTTAGACACCTGCTGTAAGGTCAGACTCCAGTATCCCAAATGTCATCCACACAGCAAACATACTATACCTGAGGGGTAGAGGCCTATCATGGGGCAGTGCGACACTCTTCAACACACAACACATTTATGTTAAGCAATGCTCCCTATTGAACACCTTACATACCCATGTAACAACTGCCTGTGAAATGGTTAATGTAGACAAAGTGCTGCAGTTCAGGTACAGCAAGATAGTTGCAAGTGTGCCACACATTAGTGGCCTTGAGTGACCACATGATGCTGCCTGATGATGGCTCATGGTACTACACTACATCCAGTTACAGTAACTACAGTACTACACATAGCATTCATTGCTATACACCTGACAGTTGTGTGCATCTGGCCATGGTATGTATACCTATAAGTGATGATGCACAGGACATTGGAAAGCAGTTAATACTTGCACAGCAATGTTGTGTCCATGTACAAATTGTGTTCCAGGGTGAAGCCATTCATTGAACAACACACATGCATCAAAGACATGTATAGTGTTATTAACAAGGACTCTCTATACTCACACTGCATGCTGTTGAACAACACATATCCTGCATGCTGACACGTGTGATAGGAATCTTTGGCTTGTGATACTGTACTTCACCATCAACCACTAATGAGTATGTTCTGGATTTCTGTTGGTGTGTGTGTGTGTGTGTGTGTGTGTGTGTGTGTGTGTGTGTGTGTGTGTGTGTGTGTGTGTGTGTGTGTGTGAACTTTAATTAGTAGTGTATTTCTGGTCATGTGTGCATGTGTTCATGTGTTCATGTGTTCATGTGTGCATGTGTGCATGTGTGCATGTGTTCATGTGTGCATGTGTTCATGTGTTCATGTGTGCATGTGTGCATGTGTGCATGTGTTCTTGTGTTCATGTGTGCATGTGTGCATGTGTTTATGTGTGCATTTGTTCATGTGTGCATATGTTCATGTGTTCATGTGGGCATGTGTGCATGTGTGCTAACATCATGTACAGATTGTAAAGTGTGTTTCCTGTCTTCCTCTCACAGGTGCTGAGGTTGTTTTGGTTGAGTGCAACAGGGAACCTGAAGTCACTGCCACAAATAGTGGAAATGATGATACATGGGTTGTGGCACAGGCAGGTTTGACAGGGTCTGTTGTTGGTCCGCCAATCAACAGTACACAGCTTTCCACCCCATCTATGTGCACATTCATACTGCAAATACATCCCTCATCACCAATGGCCTTAGCTGAGGGACAGCATACAGTAGGCATTGACCAGGATAGTGTGGTATCTATGGCACATGCATCCCCTCACAGCAGCCATACCCAGACTCCTGGAACAGTACCACATAGGCAGATGTCCAGGGGTTCTCATGGGAGCACTGCTGGTCATAATGCCCCTGGTAGACGTGCCCCCACAGGTCTTACAACCTCAGGTATGTTCCAGGCTGTAATGCAGACACAGGCATGTATGGAACGGTACACCAGACAGGGACTAAGGGCGCAGAGGGCCCATAACACCTCTATCAATGACAGTATCTGTGACCTTGCCGGTGCCATCCGTAAATACATCAAGGTCATTGATAGACGTTGGGGGGAGACACTAGATGTCCTCCGCAATGTCATGTCCATGTACCAGGACAGTGCAGGGTGGCTGAGACATCAACATGGACGTATGCCAGCAACATCGTAGTGGCAGTACCAGCTCCAGCAATGTTGGGGCTGGGCAGTCAATAGACCATCCTAGAAGACCACATGCATGTGGCTCTGGCCAGTCCCAGCAGGGACATGGGTCCAGTCGACATCCCTCTGCCTCTGATGATAGTACCCAGTCTGGCTTAGTAGGTTCGTAGGTTCGTAGGTTAGTACTAGGCTAACTGCCCTTGCGAGCCATTTTAAGCCTAGCCAATTATCCCTTGTGAGATTCAAACCCTGCACCCTGTGTTTGTAAGGCAAACACCTTAACCATTAGACCACCCTCCCAACCCTACCCGATACTGTCCTTGGCACCCCTGACAGGCACAGGTACTGTGTCCATAGCCAGAGATGGTGATCTGTACAGCCTTGCAGGTACAGTCTGTGGCTGTCCCACAACCTCCCGTATTTGGCAGCCACATAGTGGAACTGTGTGCATGCAGACACACACACATAAACCAAACACCTAGGGCTAACACATACACACACACATTACATCAACATTGACCCATGCTGTACTGTTGTCCCTCACACACACACACACACACACACACACACACACACACACACACACACACACACACACACACACACACATATGTCGATTGGATGGGTCAATGTCGGGCTCTGGCAAACCAACAACACACCCTGTGCATATGATGAAACTGTGCCACCTCCTGTCATCTGTAACATTGATGCAGGAACAGGCTAACATGGTGCTGATGCACAGGTTGACTTAATAGCAGTGTAGCAATGTTAGCATGTTGTCAACAGTAAAGTGTAAAGATATCCTTGTAGGTATATCTGAGCAGGCATGATGCATTAAAGCTATGATTATCAATGCAGTATTGTTTACACCAGTGTTAATTCCAAAAATGTATTGTCCGCCCATGTGCCACTTGGCTGATATGTGTAGTTCTGGCAGCATGTGTTGGTGAGTGGACAGTACGTGTGTGATGTGTGCAGTACAGATTTGCAGGTGTACATTTGTGAACATGGTGGAGGTGCACTGTCTGCATGTACATGCATAGTGGACACATGGGAAGGGTGGCATGCCCTGTATTACACAGTGTTAACACTTCATAGTTTCTATTGGTGGCCAGTATGCATTTTACTACACATATGTTTTAACTTGGGTACACATGTGTGTATGACATGGTTTGACACTATGCTGTGGGTGATACTGTTATTATCGGTCATTGGTTTGCATTCTGGTAGTATACACAACCTCAAGAGCCTGACTATAACCAATCATTAGATGATGTCTTGACAACTGACACACAGATGTAGGAAACACAGTAGCATTTGGATCCTTCCGATACTATACTATACCAGTAACCAGTGGTATTGACTGCCACCCATTCCTGGGACCACTCCTGTTTGGCATGTGGCCCTCTTAGGTACAAGCAAACACACTAGGGATATGTCCGTCCACATCTGGTAATGCATACAGTGGCCTACAATGCATTCTCCGGATGAGACACTTATCCTCCACAAGGGTATCATACAGACAGATACCCGTTGTCCAACCCACGCTGTAAAACTATAAGCCAACTATAGCATAGTCATCCACATTTACTAAACATAGTATCCCGACAGTACCACATAGGTAGTAGCGCACAACATGTAGAAGGGTTACCGATGTGTACATACAACCACATGTTATGTCATCTGTCCTTTGGTATTCACATTTCCAAAGGTATTCTGAAGTCCCTCGGTGTAACACATAAGCAATAAGAGGTCTGTATGCATATCCACAAAGTTGTTGTACACCTATAATGAATGTCCATTATTGACAGACTTTGTTGTGTTTGAACATGTCTGAAATATACCCCAGGCATGAACCCTCACTCACACTATTCTATAAAAACTGTCATGGGTGTGTGTGACACAGATGACCTAGGCCACAGATCACTACAGTGGCTGGCCTTGTCACAAACATACATATGTGACCTAAGGTCTGAGAAGCAGCAGCATAATCTGTCAAAGGTAACAGATGTATTCATGTAGAAAGCAGGCTTCACACCTATGAACTAACTGAGGTCACATGTACATATATGTATGTGCCACACAGATACCTGAAGTGTGCAATGTGCATACTGTTGTTTTACTGATATGTCATACAGTAGTAAAAGCAAAACCCACAACACATTGACCAACAGTGTTTCACACACACACACACACACACACACACACACACACACACACACACACACACACTCAACAATTGCAGGATTCAAACCCCTATCTACCTATGTTATGATACTAGAGAGATACACATTAACACAATGTGCTATATGCTTTACTGGGAGTTTTCATTTCCACTGCAGTATTTGTGGGATGCTGACATCATCAGACTTGCCAAAGAGGAATATACCTCCTTTAAGGTGTTTTCCTAGTCTCCAAAAAGGGCACTCTTCTCAAAGGAAATCACACACAAACATACACCCCCACACACACAGCAATTGCAGGATTCAAACCCCTACCTAACTATGTTATGATACTCGAGAGATACGCATTAACACGACACACTATATGCTTTACTGGGTGCTTTTATTTCTCCTGCTATATTTGTAGGATGCTGACATCATCAGACTAGATATGGTAATGTGTGTGCACTTTGTTTTATGCAATCTCAGGACTGCACCATGGGGGACAGCAGGTGTTAACAGCTTGAACAGGACTCCACAATTCTTAGCTTGTGTGATCTATCTGTGGACCAGTTGCCAATCCATCATATGACAATACATATTTATGCACAGATTGTTGATTTTGTGGATACGACATGTGTCTGGGATGCTGGAAAAGGGCTATTCAAAGTCTATGTGGGATGTGTGTAGCTCATTTCAGTGATGTATGTCCTGGGTGGCTGCCTTGCAAACAGTCTAGCAGGTTTGGGAACCATGATCTGCCCATGACCAAACCAAAGTTGGTAGGGTTGTGTGTTTGTCGGCTTCCAATAGCTCTGTTTATGACTTCAATCATGATGGACTCCATGGCCTTGCAGATCAGACTTCATAGGTTTATAAGATTATAGTTCCCATGGTCTGTTGTGCATCAATACTTGTGGAGTGTGCCATATGTTGCTGTAACCCATTCAACAGTTTCATATCCTGTAGAGAGGGTGAGGTTCAACAGACTGTTCAGGTGCAGGGTCTGTTTGTTCTGCAGTTCACTTATGACACATATAGAGAAACAATGTGATCCAATTGATGCCATGCTTTCAGCTTTGGAAGGAGCTGTTTACCCATTCTACATGTGATATCTCCTGGTATGATGATAGGCCTTTTGTCAGTGGGAGGTGGGCATGTATGTATGGGCCTGTCTGACAGGATGTTGGCATTGTCAGTCATTTACAGTTGGCCCTGACTCAGGACATATATGAGTGTACATTGCTATTTATGACATAGCTGAAGGAAGTGTCATGGTTCTGTCTGGACACCTTCGCAGATAATCTTTCCAAAACACCAACAAAATTAAGCACTAAACCCCTTTTATACACTTTTACACACTTAACACCCTACTGATCCTTTTTGATCAGTCAAAAAGTATTTCATCATAATATCCTGACATGTGCAAAGGTCAGTTTCGTGTGTACTTTCCAGTCCAGCTGGTGAATATGGGAATTTTGAGGCAATGTTACAACTGCCTTATGTATACAGACAACACTCTCCTCCTCCCAACAAACTCAGATATATGTGAGAGATGCAACTATATAGCCAAACTGGAGGCTGAGCTCTCTCGACCCATGACTGGCACAATCTATCAGGAGGAGAAGGTAACCACACACACCACAAATCCAGTCTCACATAGACCTATAGCAACAGCAAACCAAACACATAAACACACAAAAACATACTCAGAGGCTTTAAATAAAAATCTGCCTAAGCAGCAGAGACCTCCAAAGCAGACACCCAAACAACTGTTACCCCACAACAATACTCACATATCACATAGTTCACAAAGTCAGTGTGCCACACAGTCACTGCCGTTAAGGCTAAACAACACACCTAATACACTTGTAATAGGTGACTCTATTGTCAGACACACTGACGTCCCAGGCTGAACAAGGAGAAGGTCACTGTAAGCTGTCTGTCGGGTGCCAGGATCTGCCACATAACACATGCACTCAGGTCACTCCAAAGCAAGTACAAATATGACTCTGTCATTGTCCATGCTGGTGTGAATGACCTGAGACGTACCTCCCTGGACTACATGAAAAGAGACATAGAGGAGCTCTCTGATTATGTAGCCCAGGCTGGTATGACCCTGACTTTGAGTAGCATCTTACCCTCACCAAAAATGATGCCACAGTATAAAGACAGAATGATCAATTTTAACAGTTGGCTAACATATTGGTGTCATTCAAAGGGGATCCGGTGTCTGTCAGCCTGGGATGACATGCTCGACAAGCCACGTTGCTTCTCTAGGGAAGGCTTGCACCTGTCACCCCTGGGCTTTCGAATACTGGCTAAGGCTCTTGTCACCCCCATAGTGCCTTTTTTAGGCAAGGCTCAAAAGACAAACCATCTCCATAGACAATACAAGGAAAAAGAAACTAAGGGTAATGCTGCTCAACGCTAGAAGTTCTCCTTAGTATGGAGAATATCGATAGCTGTGCAGTAACAGAAACTTGGTTCAAGGCTCCCAAAAGCACCACAGCACTACCAGGTTATACTTCATACCATGCTTTTCGGCCACAAAACTCGGACCGAAACACAAAAGGAGGGGGAGTACCTATATACATCAAAGATACACACACCTCCAGGTTAGTAGCACTGCACAAAGCATCGGTGACCATCCATGTGCAACTAACAGTGGGCAAAACTGCCTTTCAGTTTGTAGCCTGCTACAGACCACCCTCCCAAACTCAGGAACCCCACTCGGCTTTCCTGAGAACACTGGAGAATATGAAGGTATCTCCAAACAACATTATATTGGGCGACTTCAACTACCCAAACATTGATTGGGAATACAACTCAAGCCCCAACACCCTCGCCCAACAGTTCCTAGAATTTATAAACTCAAATGCTATGGAACAACTGGTCACCACCTCCACAAGAGGGGAAAACATATTGCACCTGGTCATCACCAACATGTAGACTCTATGTTCCACACCAGAGGTATACCCCTCATTGGTAAGGTCAGACCATAAATTTATCTCACTGGACATCCATATCCCATCCCCACCCCAAGCCAAGGTAATCTCGGTGAAGAACTTCTCAAAAGCAAACTTCACACTTCTCAAAACCAAGGTGGTATCCTTCAAAGCCCCCGGGCCAGTGGAAAATACGGCTCAAACCACAGAATCCTTTACAAACGCATTCTATGGACACCTACAGGAATGCATGGATCGTGCTATCCCAAATAAAACCAAGACTCACTCCTCCAAAGGCAGGAGACCTGTCTGGTGGACTCCGGCCATAAATAAGCTATACAACAAAAGGAGGAAGCTACTACATGATAGAGCAAAATCCCAAAAAGGGAAGGCATCTCTGATCAGTACTGGCAAGAAGCTACGATCCCTCATAGAATCATCTAAGGTCAGCTTTGAAAGAAAAATTGCACAAGACACTAAAGACAATCACAAGGCCTTCTTTAGTTATGTCAGGAACCTGGGTGGCAACTCCCAGATATGCTCTGAGTTATTGCAAAATGACAAAAATACACTGAACCCACAGACATTGCCAACATCCTGGCAGACAGGTTCAGTGTAAATTTCTCCCCCCATCCCCCCCAAAAGAGCAAATGTCCATCCCAACAGAGTGTAGCCTCCCTGACATCACAGATGAACAGGTGAGAGCTGCCCTCTCCAAAGCAAAAAACACAGCATCAATGGGACCGGACGGTGTCCCGGGCTACGTCTTACACGAGCTTCAAGAAGAACTTAACCCTCACATAAAGTCACTGTTCAATCTCAGAGTTACTACAGGATATGTACCCAAGGAATGGTGTACAGCAACAATGGTTCCACTCCACAAAGGTGGTGTCACAACGGACCCCGGAAACTATTGCCCTATAAGCCTGACTAGCCTGGTCTGCAAAGCTATGGAGCATATCATCATGGAACTCATAAACAAAGACACCAGGAACCTCCAGACACTGGATCCTACCCAATTCTGCTTTGTTAAGGGCAGATCTTGCCTCTTGAACCTGGTCAACTTCTTTGAAACAGTTACCAGCGCCATAGATGAAGGGAAGGTAGTCCACACAGCCTACCTGGACCTTGCAAAAGCCTTCGACACAATACCCCACTCGGGCATCATAAATAAGCTCACCATCTTAAATATCAGCACATATGTCACAAGATGGGTTGCAAACTGGCTCAGGGATAGCACCCACATGGTCAGAATTGCAGGTGCCATGCCAGACTCTAAACTAGTTACAGGTGGCATCCCACAAGGCTCAGTCCTGGGACCTCTCTTGCTCAGTATATATTTCTTTGAGGTACAGGCTAACACGGGAGGACTATGGCTGACCAAGTTCGCAGATGACTGCAAACTGGGTGCCATAATTGACTCTCCAGCTGACACAAGCATCTTCCAAAAGGGTCTCACAGAGATGGATAACTGGTGCCAGAGCCATGGCCTAAAGCTAAATGCCAAATAATGCATAGTCATCCCCTTTGGGAAAAACAAAGTGCTCACAAATTACCACATAGGTGGTAATCCATTAAGTACAGTAGAAATAATTATAGATTTGGGGACCCAAGTAGATAGTAATCTCTCCTTTGACAATCACGTTGCCAAAGTGGTTAGAAAGACTTTCTATATAGCCCTCCTTATCATGAAAGGTTTCACATCTAGATCAAGAGAATTCATTGTGCCCCTCTACTCATCAGGCCCATAATTGAATACAATGCCCCATTTAAGATGTACCTTACCCGACACCTGCAACAACTGTAAAGATTGCAAAAGTACCTCACCGAGAGGATCAAGGGACTCAAACAGATGCCCTACGCAGTTCGGCTAAAGAAACTCCAGCTCTACTCAGTTGCTTACTGCCTACTCAGAGGCGATTTGTGCCTGACGTATAAAGTCATGTCCAACCCAGAATTAATGGACATGCTCCACCTCAGGATATCCAAATCCCTTAGAGCTACACACTTCAGGGACTTAAACCTTAGCACAGAAATAAATAGGACATGCTGGAAGGACAGATTCATATCCCAGAGGCTCCCCTCACTCTGGAACAAAATCCCAGTCCAAGTTAGGCAGAGCCCCTCACTGACCCTCTTCAAGAGAAATCTTGACGAGTGGATGGGAGATCATAAGTTTACCCCTGGGATCTCTTCTGGGTCCCTGCTAGCAGAGGCACAATAAACTAACCATAAAAGGGCTATCTTCTGTGACCTACTATTCAAAGGCACAGTCTACTAATCTAAAAGGGTGGCAAAAGCCAAACACACTCTGGCTAGGCTTATAAATGCCCTAGGGCAGATAGCCTAGTATCAACCTATGAACCTATGAACCTATGATAATATTTAGAGTGCACATTGTTTATTGATGATACTGATTGCAGGTTTTTTATCTTCTTTGCTTTCCCACTTTCTATGAACAACCTAAGTATCTGTAGTACATATTTGATTATGACAGGGTTCCAATATATTATATGTGTGTCTGTTGTCATATAACTGTGTGCACAAGGCAGGATTGGTGAACAGTGAGAGGTTCCTGGGTTAACACATGCAACTGTCAGATATGTGTGGCCCACTGCCATACTCAGACATGGCCTAAGTCATGCTCAGTTTGGCCTTTCAGTATTTTGTTGCCTGACATTAGTCTAATTTATTCAAGTGTATGAGCATGCCCAGTGTGACCTTTCAGTATGTTGCTGTCTGACGTCCACTACATTTGTTGACATGTGTGAACACGCCCAATATTAACATTTATACTATATGTGTGTTGAAAATCAAGTTATATTTTTACTGCAGGGCTCACTTTTGTGTCATAACTCGACAGGGATTATGCTGTGCCTGCAGGGTTTCCATGAGACACTTTGCATAGACTTATCAACATTTCTTCATACAGGCTGACCAGTAAAATACTGTCATGGTTTAGTGGTTCAGTACTGTGACTATAGTGCACAGTATCCTGGGTTTGAGGACTGTCACTGCTTTATATTTTCATACTGGGCAGACCAGACTGCTTAAGGACCAGTAAAGCAAATATGAGCATGTTTACCTGCTTTTGCTCAACTATGCTCAACTTTGACCGAACTTGCCCAACATTGCTCAGCGTTAACCAACATTGCTGAACGTTGCCCAGTATTGCTCAACATTGCCCAAAGATGTGCGTTGGTGTGTGCAGTTTTGTTTACATATACTAAATAGTAGTAAAAGCTGTTTAGCACTGCTTTATATTGCTTAAAACATGGCAATCATGCCTCAGGTGGTGCTGCAGGGCTGCCTATGTCGGATGCACATAGTACACTCCCTATACATGTTTCAAAACAGGTAATGTCAAGTTAGGCATCCCTGTTACTATAAGAGTGAGTCAGAGGGGGTATCATTCCCAGGGTTCCTACTGAGCCAGTGTATGTGCTATGCGTTGCCTCTTTGCCAAGGCCAGAGCATACTGGGCACGCCTCCTTCTGCCTACTGGGGCAGGCTCAGGTTGTTCCTCCTCCGAGTCACACTCTGCCTGAGATGGCCTTGGCAATGGTGGGGGGCTGTTTGGCCCGGCCCTATGCTGGTCCTACTGCAGCTCTTTTCACAGGATCATATTATGTAGCATAGCACATACCATGACAATTTGGGTACATGTAGTTGGTGAGTACTGCAAGGCTCCACCAGATGTGTCCAGGCACCGGAACCGTGACTTGAGCAGCCCAAATACTTGCTCAATTGCATTTCGTGTTTGTGTGTGTGCCTTATTATGGCATTCCTGTTCAGATGTGTGTGCATTTCTGATGGGTGTCATCAGCCATGGCTCCAGTGCATATCTAGCATCCCCCACTAGGTGACCATGCGGGATGTCCCCATTGGCAAATGTCTGGTACAGCTGTGTCAGATGCCAGATATGGGAATCATGGTAGCTTCCAGGGCAGCCAGCACACACATTCAGTATTATGCCCTGGGCATCACACATGACCTGGCAGTTGATGGAGGGGAAGCCCTTCCGGTTAAAGTAGGCCCTACTCCGCTCACCGGCTGGTGCTTTTATGTGTATGTGTGTGCAGTCTATTGCACCCACTACCTCAGGGAATTCTGCTATTTGCTGGAAAAGACACATATTGCTGGCCAATACCTCATGGGAATTGGGGAAATATACATGATCTCCATGTGCTGACATGGCATTCAGGAACTGGTGCAGTACCCTGGATGCTGATGCCTGTGATATCCCCATCATATCACCAGTTGGTCTCTGGAAGGTACTTGTTGCTAGTATTCTTAGGCCAATACATACCTTGGTTTCCACTGGGATGGGTTCCCCTCTGTTGGTTCTGTGTGTGAGGCGTGGCCTGCACAGCTCAACAATTTGCTGCATGAGGTCTCTGTCCACTCTATAGTGCTCTACTATCTCCAGCTCATGTAGCCCCTGATAGGTTACCCTGGGCCTGTACACTCTTCTCCATCTCCTCACTGTGGGTTGCTCAGCAGCATTCGCATTGTCACAACCCTCAGCATGTTGCATATGTCGCCTTATAACAGCAATGGCAGCCCCTAACATTTCTTTCTCTCAGTAAAGCTTTTTAAGTTTTAACTTCTCTTAGTTTAATGCAGTGTTGCAGTGTCTCTGAGAAAAACATGGTGGAAAGTTGTTTGCAGAGTTTTAAGTGCAGGGCTGGGCTGGGCTAGTGTACTGCCTGTGTAATTGCCTGATTCTGATTGTTTTCACCTGCTATCTCTGCTAGTTCTCCTTGGTTAACTTCCTGCTATTTGTTGTGCTTCATTTTCCCTTTCTGTTTCCACAGGGGGCAGTGCTGCACACACAAGTGCAAACACGCTCACAAGCACGCACATGCACGCACACATGCTTACACAGCCTAACACTTGCTAATTCCTGTTTAAATGCGCGCACACAGGCACACACACATGCACACAGTCTTACTCGGATATACAGGCATGCACCCACACGCAAACACGTTGCAGGCACTTCAACAAGAAACTTTAGTGTTATCCATGGCATACACCTTCAATTTCTTGCCTTTAGCTAGGATACCTGTTGACACACCTCTTCCAGTGATGAGTAACTGACAGCAAACACATGCCACTCTGCTCCAATGAGCTTGCATTCTTTCATACATACCCCCTCATGATGTCACCTATCTTCTACTCTGATACTCACCTTATCCTCCTCATACACTCCACTGACTTTGCTCATTTGCTATGTAAACTTGGGATTCATTATACTTACCCTCATTTGCATAGGATTGCCTACTAATGCTTGGTTACATCTCTTAGACTGAGCTTCCCCCCTTAGCAACCTCTACTCAGTAGCCATGTTGTCTTCAGCCTGCCATTCACTTGCATTGAAAATTAAGATTTTCAATAAAATCCCTATTTGTGGCTTTTAATTTTTGGTTTTCTGGTTTTTAAAGCGCAGCACATTTGCGCGGCGCTGCGCTTAAACTTCGGAGATCAAAGTAAAAAAAAAAAATATTTTTTTTTATTTTGCATCGGGTAACATTGCCAATGGCTGTATATTTGGCCATTGGCATGCTTCCTCAACTGGATGCAGCCTTTATTTGGAGCTGTCATGGCTCCAGTTTGCTATTTGCAGAATGGTACTCAGTTGTCATTGGAGTACATTTCTACAAATAACACTACTCTTACTCGGACAGGTTAGGGTTTCCTGGATCGCAAATTTACCTCATTTGCATAGCTTTTGGCAGCAAATGAGGAAATTTGCATAACCTAGCTCTGTCCATGTAAGAGTCGTTTTAGGAGCTCTCTTGCACGCCCCAGCCAGCTGTTCCTGGATCGCTCGGCAGACATGTTGGCTGCATGGAGTCTTACTCTACTCTTAGACTCCATGCAAGCCTTCGTGAATCCGGACCTTTATCCAACTACTACATCTATATAACAATTTACTTTAAATAGACCAATTAAAAAAATCATCTGACCTAGTACACCATTAAAATAATGTTTCAATCTTCTTGACACACATTTCTAATATTATAACTAACACTCCCATTTAATCCTGACTTGATATATGAATTCAACAGAATTTGCTGTTCTTTTTTTTCTTTGCAATTAAAGACTGCCTTTCTTTCTTTGTTTATTTAAGAACAGTAGCCATAACTCGGGGATTATCCATTTTCACTAACTTAAATTAAAGTACCTTATCACAACAGCAAATACAAATGCTAGCCTTTAATTTGACATATTATAGATGCAGTGGAAACTTATAATTTCACATTGATCCCAATACCAATAATTTATAAGCCCACTCTGTCATGAATTGAGCAGCACGAAAAACAGTCCATTCTGCCAACATTTCTTGCACATATCATAAACTGTCTTGTCTTGCATCCTTTTCTCATGTTCCAATAATATACATATTTTCCCATGGACCTTATGTTCCATTTTGGCCTGTTTCTCTTTTAATACTTCTAGTTCCAATAACAGAAAATCAGACTTCAATTTCAATTCAACATTTTTATCCTTTTCAGTAGCATCTATATGCAAGTTCATTTCTTCCACCATCACTGACCCAGTCTTCTTCTCCATCACCTAGTATGTAGTTAACATGTTGGAAACTTTGTTTATCTAACTTTGAAAAGCAGATTTGAGATCTAGCTAGAGATTCTCCAGAGACAAATCTGCTTCACTGAACTACTATTTAACAAACCGTGACTTGACAATTTAATTTTCACCATCAGTCAAGCCATCAACTAGCTGGAGATAATGAGAGCAGATGAAGAAGTGATTTTGCCCCCATACAGACTCCATGTTAAAACCCTGAGTTTTGCTGAACTGGAAGTCAATGCCTTAGATTCATAGAGGCAAGGTCTGATGTAGAGCACATTAACAACTTATACAGACTCTTTTTTTCATAATTACTCTGTCATGGTTACTTGTTAACATAAAGTTTATCCCAGTCTATATTGCATTCCCTTGTACTTGACATGCATATCTCTTCTCATTTTTCTTAGTTCTGATTTCCTAACAGACTGAGTCATTAATTATAGCTTCTTACTTTTCATCTACTCCCTTTCTCCTGTTCGATTCTTGGCTTGGCTTTGGGAGTGCCTTCTGTGTGGAGTCTGCATGTCCTCCCCATGGTTGGGTAGTGTTCAAAAGACATGCGTGCATAAATGGGAGTGCCTTTGTTGAAGGTTGGATGTCAAGCTGGCACCTCAGCATTTCGTAAATATCTACTGACAATCATTAGCAGACTGGAGTTCTGCTGTGGCGACCCCTTACTGGGAAAAGCCGAAAGACAAACAAACAAACTTTTCATCTACTCCCTATGCCAAAATCTTAGTTAAACTATATTTTAAGGACACACTAGTTGATAATATCTCAGAATAAGTGATACGCACTACCACAGCATCACAAAACGTCAGTCTTCCGATACCTCACCATGATAGTTATCTAGTATCATAATACAGTGTAATAAACATACAGCCTAACTATCTGACTCATGCAGGTGTTCCTCACTCTAATGAGAATAAAACCCTAAAGAAGGTAAAGTCTTTACCAAAGTAAACAGTATTTGTGACATAGTAGCATTAAACATGTCTACTCAGGGCACTTAGCTTTAGCTACGCCACTCTGTTCTACATTTGGATCATTTATGAGATTCTAGCAACGGTAATAATAGTTATTAATGTTTCTGGAATGACAAAACAGGTAATTACTACAGAAGTATTTTTTTCCTCTGAAGGTGAATCCAGAATTATAGGTTTTGGTACAGTTCATTTTATTGTTATTTTAATAATGTGTTAAATAGGGCTCCAGACTGAAATGTCGGCACTCCAAGTGCCAAGTGCAAAGTCTGCAAAAAAAAAAAAAAGAGAGATTGAAAATGTAAGAAAAGATTGGATCTTAAACATCACTGTTCTCCTTTAAATTTCTTTTTTTACAAGGAAGCAAACCCCCCTGTACCACATATGCTGAAACTGAACAGATAGATAGACAGATAGATAAATAGACAGACAGATAGATAGATAGATAGATAGATAGATAGATAGATAGATAGATAGATAGATAGGTAGATAGATACATCAATCTATTACACACACACACACACACATACACATATTTATATATATATATATATATATATATATATATATCTATGCAGATAGACAGATACATCAATCTATTACACACACACACACACACACACATATATATATAATATGTATACATATATGCACACACACACATATATATATATATATATATGTGTGTGTGTGTGTGTGTGTGTGTGTGTGTGTGTGTGTGTGTGTGTGTGTGTGTGTGTGTGTGTGTGTGTGTGTGTGTGTGTGTGTGTGTGCGTGTGTATATATACACACTAACTCAAGCATGCCATACCTCTGAGAAAAGGGAAGATCCCTAGAAATGGTCATACCATGCTTAGTAACGTAAGTCTGCTTTTCAGCCATCCATTTTGCAGGACTCACTGTAGCAGGTCCAAACACTGTAAACGGTTACCATTAAGGGCAACATTTCAAATGGTTCCCATTAAATAGTCTTCTCAAACTATTTTCAGCCAAAGAGCAAAGATAAATACAGTAAATGGACCATAGTAATTTCTGGAGATATAGGATAGTACTGCACTCTGAGGAAACTGGCATAAACATGAAGACAAAATGCAAACTCTGCTCAGATACTGACTGGCAGCTATGGTTAAACCCTGCACCATAGAACTGTCAGAGAAAAAATATCAGTAAGCCATCTTGTTGACTATGATATTTATTCCTGATAGGAAAACTGAAGTGGGTAAATTTTCCAGAAGTGGGTAAATCCAGCACCACTCCTTGTTAGGTAGTAATTATCATTATTATTCACCAGTCTTGTTTAATAAATGCATTGTTTAACATTTTTGTGAATACATCTATTATCAAACTATTACATACTTCAGAGGTCTTGCTACATAGAAATGTTTTGGTGGAGACAATTGTCCAATAGAATGCAAAGGGGCAGCATCCACTCACATATAACAGTCTGTGTGTTGTGTTTATATTCTACAACTGAGACTGAATCAATGAGACAATGTGCATTATACAACGACCCCCCCATTAATATTCCAAAACGTGCACGTTGATTGGTCAGCGTGCACGTTGTAAATCAGAGTTATAGTAATGGAAAAAAGTCCGGTCGCCCGGACTTTTTCCATTAGTATAACTCTTTTTTTTACATCAATGGAGAACACAAGATCTCCATTGCTTTTTACAACCTGTCTCGCTATGTTAAACGAGTTGCTTTTTTCAAAAATGTCTCGCTATGTTAAATGGGTTTAACATAGCGAGACAGCTTTAAAAAAAGCAACAGAGATTCTCCGTTGCTTTTTTTAAAGCTGTCTCGCTATGTTAAACTGTTTAACATAGCGAGACAGGTTGTAAAAAACAACGGAGATCTTGCTTTCTCTGTTGCTTTTGCCCACAGCTCTGATGTACTGCTTAAGTATACGCATGCGCAGTACATCAGAACAGCCACAGAATACCAGACAGCTGCAGAAGGGCAGCAAGGAGGCATTATACAATGCCATTATTTAAGAAAAGTAATTATTTTTTTTCTTAAATAATGTCATTGTATCATAGCAATAACCCACTTCTGGGTGTGGGTAATGCTGGATTTACCCACGGTTGTCTTTGTTTGGCCAATCGGGCTTCGCCCTCATGACCAAACCACACCAACCGTGGGTAAATCCAGCATTACCCACACCCAGGCATGGGTTATTGCTATATTATTTAATAACATTCCTAACTGGAGAAATAAATTAAAAATTCAAATAATGACAGTTGTCCTTCCAGAAATTGAAGTACTGTAAGCCTTTTTGTTTGCAATTTTGAATATATTTGACTATATTTGTCACATCAGTAAAATCTGTAACATTTTTCTGCAAACCTAAACAGGCTCTTCTGCTATCATAGAATGCATTTTTCTTGCAATAAAATGACTTCAGGCAAAGGTAGCTCAGCTTTACTAAAATTTGTGGAAATAGTGTAGTCTTGTTTATGAACAGCTTAATGCCTAAATGTAGTTTTTTATTATATCCTTAATAACAGTACTCCATAATGATTATCAAAAATCAAAAGGCAGACATGAGGAAGATTAGATCACTAAAGTAAGAAAATTGTAAATATTTTAATAATTTTATTAACAAAATAAATGCAAGAAGCGGGATTGTATTTCAGGGAGCAGTGGTAGCAGATGTAATGCTGTCCTGACAGAGATGAAAAAGAAGTAAAGTTTGTGTTTTTCAGTTGAACTAAACAGATCGTTTTGCTAAGGCAACTAGTTTAGCACTGTTAAAATCATTCTCTTTAGCTAACAAATCGCACAGTTGGAAGACTATTTCTTATAAGCAGAGCTGGTTATAAACATCTTAGTGTCACCCACTATGTGGAATTAAATATTTAAACAAGGGTATTACAATTTTTGTGGCACCCTTAATGACAATACTAAAATGTATTCTGATATGGACAAACACATGGTATAAAACAGCAAATACAGCTTTATCACATAAATATTATTTAACCAACTGTACTATAAGAAAATAAGGTAACGCCTGCATTTTTACGTTATCCTGAGTGAAATGTGTCAAAAACTAGAAAAGACCCATTCCTCCTACTCCAAATGCCTGTTAAAAAGTCAAAAGGCAAATCTGATGAAAATATGATCAGTAAAGTGAAAAAATATGTAAGTATTTTATTGTTATTAAAATAAGACACAGGAGGATGGACTGTATCATTTTAACTGAGGTGTGGAGTGGGACCAAGGACAACAGATATAATGAATAAAACAAAAATGCAGTGTGTGTTTGTACGGAGTGCCATCTGCTTTTGTAGGTTGAGATATTTAGAAAGATCATGCACAGGTACATTGTACTGCATCCTGAACTAAGTAATGATTGACACAAAAGGCCTGTGTGACCATTTATTACGATCTCATAAATATATAGCCAATAACGTTATGCTTTGAAAATAATCCCTTTCACATCCATTGCATGACATTGTCAAACCTATACCACAAATAGCACAGTTGTTGCTACTGCTGGTTTCATATGCCCCTGGCCATGCTGGCTTAATCAACCATGCAGTTTGAATAGCATTACCCTGTGCCCCCCTTGGCTTCTTTGGTGGCCAGATCTGCACAAGTGTGGTCACCCCCCCCTTACAGCAGGGATTATCCAGCCTGAAGGCGCAGAGCAGGAAGAGGAAGAGGGATCCAAAAGGGTAGCTCAGGCTGCACTAAAACTGCCTATTGAGCAGGAAACAAAAGTGGGATGGGTGGATGAGACTCCCTCAACTTCAGCTATACCAGTGAAGAGACAGCTGCCTTGATATTTATCCTTAATAATCCTGCATTGCACCTTGCC
Source organism: Protopterus annectens (assembly GCF_019279795.1). Classification (NCBI taxonomy): domain Eukaryota; kingdom Metazoa; phylum Chordata; order Ceratodontiformes; family Protopteridae; genus Protopterus; species Protopterus annectens. Next base: position 1,526,157,289 of record NC_056735.1, read on the forward strand.
CCCAAATAATGACAATGACTCAGAAAGGGACAATTTAATTTGCTGTGCAAATGCCAAATGCCCTGCATCCAGATATAAATAATGACAGATGTAAAAAGCCAATGTGACCATTTATGAAGAGCACTGTGAATGTAACCAACAGCATTATGCCTTCTGAATAAACTCCTTCATATCCATTGCATGACATTGTCAGATTTTGCCCTGAACTGAATCTAGTTATAGGTGGCAGTTAGTGCACACCCAACCTGTGCTGGCTTACTAGACTGCTGAGTCTAAGCATATTACCCAGTGCCCCCTTAGCTTCTTTGGTGGCTAAATCTATACCGATAAAGTCATGCCCCCTAGCAGAGGACACCCAGCTTGTTGGTGTAAGAAAAGAACGGTCATCTGAAAGGGGGGATGCTGCTCCACATATGTCCTCCAGCCTGCAGCTGCAGATTGTTCCCTCCCCCCTCTGACTCATTCAACTTGGGATAAACAATAGAAACAGGTGTACTACAATAAATTAATATCAAGTGTGCCCTGAACAAACAACGTTAGTAAGTTTCTATTCTTAAGTGTGCAAAGAAGAGCTAAGTGATGCAATGCTCTTCTCCATCCCAAACCTCCATAGTAATTCATTTATAACTTAATTTACAGCTTATAGATTTATAGGTATATATATATATATATATATATATATATATATATATATATATATATATATACATATTTATATATATATATATATATATATATATACACATATGTGTATATATATTTATATAAATATATATATATATATCTATATATATATATATATATATATATATTTATATATATATATATATATATATATATCTATATATATATATATATATATATATATAAATATATATATATATATATATATATATATATATATATATATATATATATATATATGGGTCTACTTCGTTTGGTCGAATCACATTTTTCGAAAATTATTTCAGGCAGCACACTTCAATGAAAGCTCATTTCACAGAAAGCACATTTGGTCGAAATTAATTTAGTCGAAAATGAAATATAGCCCATGCCCCACTGCAGTGTGACCCTGGAGTGAGAATATTAAGTAAGGGGGGGTGTGGGGGGCACAGCTCCCCATAATGGGGGGGGGTGTAGCCCCTCACATAATTGTAGTGTATTCACTGTTATATGAAGGTGTATCCATTAAAAATATATTAATATATATATGTTCAGTAAAAACTATTTCCAAAATGTGGGGGGCGTACCCCCCATTGTGGGGGGCTGTGCCACCCACACGCACCCTTACTTAATATTCTCACTCCAGGGTCGCACTGCAGTGGGGTAGGGGCTATATTTCATTTTCGACTAAATGAAATTTGACCAAATGAGCTTTCAGTGAAATGAGCTTTCAGTGAAGTGTGCTGCCTGAAATCATTTTTGACTAAATGTGATTCGACTAAATGAATGGGATCTATATATATATATATATATATATATATATATATATATATATATATATATATTTCATTAATGTTATAAACTAGTGAACATGGAATTGCAAGTAACAGCCCCATAAGAATAAAATAATATTTTTTGCAAAATACTTGACAGTTGCATGTTAAACAAGTAAAGCTAGGCTCATACATATGTACTCCATTGAAGCAATAAAAGTCAGAATCTGATGTGGCTAAATTAGGATGCTTTATAACCTGAAACTCCATATCCGAGGGTATCTCATGATCTTGTGATTAATAAAACTTTTGGTAAGTTCATTCACTGTTGGTCTCACTGCCTTATATCAGTAACGTTGTCGTATAATTACTGACCATACTATGTCCATGCTCAAAAGCCAACTCCAGTAACATTTTGACTAACAGAATATAAACCCAAATCATTGCTTTCTAAATGTATAACTATGGCATGCAGAACGGGACCTTCCACCACTGCAGAATCCCAAACTGACAATAATCGAGACTGTGACTGGTCAGGATAACCTCACCAGTAGACTGAACAGACTGAAAGTTTGTATAGTTAAAACAAGTGCCTACTCTGAAGGCCATTACACAAATGAAAGAGTACTCATGGACCACTTGGTGTTTCTAACCTGGAAAATATAAATTCAAATATTAAAACAAAATTCATCTGACATAAGTTAAAAAGGTACCAGAAACCCACCTCCCTGTACATTTCAATATTTCCACCGATTTAACTCCTAAGACAGATAAGTGGTCCTGCCTATCCTGAAAGACTGAGAGTTAAAACCACTGATTAGCTAATGCCTTGCCAAGTATGAATCCTAAATCTATAGTAGACACTAAGTGCCCTGCTGGTGATCTGAAGACAAACTCTTGTGGTGATGGATCATGAGTTATATGTAAATTCCAGGCCCCGTGTACAGGACAAGAAACAGAAATACCTATTTGGTTTAAATAAACTTGCTGCCCACTGCCAGTTTATTCAGCTTTAGACTCCCTTATCCAAATTAATATCACTTCTTGAGTCATTATAACATTTCTCCAGCAGAGAGACTGCAGGAGTTCAGTGAACCAGTGAGTGCCGGCATAAAACCATGAAAATAATGTTGACCAAACCACAAAAGTGTGAAAATCTCCTTCTTCAGACCCGACTCCTAAAACCACATAACATGGCAGCACTTTCATGATAAGATGCTTTTAATCCCTCACAGTCCCCCTCAAATTGTTTAAGCCCTTGACAATCCTGTTAATTAACCAATATCTCATCAATTCAGGCAGTCATGGGCACCTGGCTAGTCAGTCTAATGCTGCCCAATGAATGTGAATTGAACTAACTGCTTCTCTCAATAGATACCTCTGTAATAAGTAGCACATTATCATGGGAAGGGACCACAGCCTCTCAGAGTGAGGCAGAATAAAATAAAAAGTCTTAAACTTTTACAGGGCTAAGATGAACGTCTTCCTGGTGTTGCTTGTCCATGAATTGTTCAATACAGTCAACATCAATCTGCCAGATCATTGACAGGATTGGTAAGGGAAACTGGTGAGCATTTGTTTCAAACTCATGTAACCTGGAAAGCTGTGACAGTCTATAAGCTGTACTATAACACTTGCCCAGGACATATCTGGCAATAGATGTTAACTTAATCTGTAATCTAAGAAAAAACAAAAGTCACAGCATTGCCTGTACCTATAGTGAGCATGAAAATCTTTTCATCAAATCTTTGCTCAGTTATCTGAGTGAAATGCAGCTTTGTGGATCTGAATTTATCCTGCCAAACCAACATAACCACCCAAATTGGTATGAATTTCAAAAGGGTAACAACACACCTTCCACTTTCTGGCCAAGAAGCAGGCCAAGAAATGGAGAACCAACGGTCTTCTAGACATGCTACCACCTTGTGACAGGCCACTGCATCAGCATATAATTGCAGAGTGTCCAATGAAATTCAATTTCTCTGCCTCAGAGAGACCCCATTGAAGTCTGAAATAAAAACCCACCGCAGTTTCAGGACTTCCTTGTTTTATCTGCTGATGTGAACCCAACAATGTTTTGACTTTCCACCTTTTAACAAGTTCACCACTGATCAAAGGAAGGTCCTGCCTGGAACCATCACTCAGCAAAAAACATTAACATGACACTGAACCTCCATTACACTGCAAGCTCTGGGTCTTTTTACCCTTAGGTATTGCCCAACGGCTTCTTTCATGCACTGAACCTTTTTTATGAGTTAATCTAAAAGCCGTCTCTTTCAAATCAATCAAAACGCGTAAAAACATAATCTGCTGAATGTTATAATCAATACAGGTCAGTCATCTTCTCAAATGGATAGCAGCCTAAAGATAAACTGTGTATTTAAGTTCCTAACCAGCGATATAAAAAACCCTTAATGACTGAACATGCTTCATCTAATGAAGGGTCGTGTACTCAATTTATTTCTACTTTACTGATGTAATCATTCACCGACATCTTGGACAGGTAATGAATAAGATGAAACTCACTCACTTCTTTGTAGACACCAGACATAACGGAGACATTCTAAATTAATTCCAAGGTAGCACAACAAATGGTCCAGCCACCCTGCATGCTGCTATCTCTGTTATGAGAAGCTTAAAAATTACCTCAGCTTTCCCAAAAGAAACCTATTGATCATCTGGGTACTTTCAAAGCTCAGTTACCATTTCTGTGACATTAATGGGAGAATGTATGTCATATCCATGAGGAACCCCAAAAAGGAACAGATCTCCTTGAGCCATGAAAGGAAGCTCTTCCTGTATTAGAAAAATCTGGCCTCAGAGGCCTCACCTGATGTGTTTTACCTTGATTCATTGGGGAGTGTGACTGCTCCAGCACCTGACAGCAGGATGCTTCTTACTGCAATTAAAGCAAATTTGCTAGAATCTGGAAGATGACCAGCTATACCTACTGTTGTTAAAGGCCCAACAAACTTTGATGCTTGGCTGTTGTTCAGCTAGATCTTTCCAAAATCATGGAGATACAAGTGTCCAGATGATGCTGGTCACATCGCAAAACATTATTGATAGTTTTCAGTTTCTGAAAGCATTGATCGTAGTATATGCATGCTCACTCACCTAATGACAGGCTTTATGTATGGTTAAGAAATCATCTAAAAGTGTTAATGCTCATTTTGGGTCTTTCTCCCCTGTGACTTCAGTGAACAGTGCAAAACCTGATACCCAACTGTTCAAGTTTCTAGTCACCAATTTTGCCATTTTTTTTAACTTAAAGCTGCAGTAATTCCTATCAAGCCTTTGGATCCTGTATTATCAGCCTCGAACAATCACTGAATGCTATCTAAGTCCAGAAACTCAAAAATATCAATGCAGTCATCTGGAGTAATCTTGTCTTTGATCAAGTTGGGAATATGAGCCATAGTATGAGCTTCAGGGATCATACCCTCTGAGGAATCCACCTCAGATTTAACAAAACGTATTCCCATTGGAGTTGCTCCAACTTTCGTTCTGAATCTTCACCACTCACTGTTGCCTCAGTATTCCTATACCTTTAAACCTCTGTGGCTTCAAATACATCAGTTTGGGATGCACCGTTGTCATCCTGCTGGTTGCTAGATACCTTAGCCATGAGATTTGCCCAGAAAGAGCCAAGACCTTTCTCTAAAACCAAGTCGAACAGTCGTGACCTAGCACCTCCTAGGAGTGCCTCTAAAATGGTTTCCAAATACTGATTTGCAGATTGATTTATTAAACTACCCCTTCCTCAACAGCATCTGTTGTATCATTACCACCCTTGTCTCCTGCTGGTGAAATCAACAGGCATCCTAAAGTTTGCTCATCATTAACCCTCCTCTTATTCACTTGCTTGCCCTATATCTTGTCTTTTAGCAGATACATCACTTGATGGCTGATCAGCAATATTAATGGAATTATCTCCTCTTATGGACACCACTGGGCTCTTGTGACCCTCTTTCAATTCAAATTCACCAAACAGTTCCTCAACTTTGGACATCAACCTCATCTAATGAGACTTCAATGTTTTTGCTTGCTGTAGCATAGACTAGATTCAGTCCTGCTGAATCTGGTTCTGTTTGTTAAACTGAGCACTAAACCAGGCTATCTTTTGCTGGAGAGGGCCACCCCCCCAGCACCCTTGTGGCAGGAGGGTGCAGTTAGGACTCGTCTGATTTAAGGTCGCAGGCACACAGCTTAGTTTTGATATTTTTTATTGGTTAAATTTTTTAATTCAGCTTGCTCACTGTTACTACATAAGTCCGTGTTTGCATGGGTTTGCCCTTCTTTTAACACAGCTTCACAGAGTTAAGCAACCAGCCACTGAAATGCCTTATTCATCTGTTTATATGTAGTGCATCTCCATGCATCATCTCACAATATTGTGCAGTGTGGGTAACCATTGGCGTTTATAAATGCAAACACTTCAGTAAATAAATTTTCCCTCAGTAGTTGCCTGTTATCCGGCCGAGAAGTCCTTAACTTGCACTTAGCTGCTCAGAGAGTTCCTCAGCTGTGCTTTTGCCCTTAAACAACCCCAAAACAACCAAATACGCATACCATTTAGATACCCCCTGCTAGTATAGACCCTTTATAGAGTGCCTCATTAGTATAGACCCCGCTTAGAGCACCCATTTATGTCACAGCCCTCCATTTTCTCTCCCCATTGTGAAAAAAGGATTTAACCTGGCATTATGGATGGTCAGTTTCCCTCCATTTCTCCTACCATCCTGACTGACATGGGTAGCCTGAGGTAGCTGAGCAACTGCCTCATCTATACTGACAACCCTCTACTCTTAAATCGCCCAAGTACAATTTGTGAGAGAAGCATCTACACTAAGAATCTGGATTCCTTGTTTTCTCATACACACAATAGTAACACTGAACAGGTTGTCAGCTCACATACTACACCTCCTGCTCAAACCATGCACTCAACACATAAACCATCATATGCAGAGGTACTCACCAGAAACCTAACTAAACAGCAGAGACCTTACAAACACAAACATGCTACACCTAATAAAGCACCTACAGCACTCTACACATAAAAACATAAGCACAAGTGTCTCACCAAATAATCCCCTAAGGTAAAGCACATCTAAACCAAATTTCTTAGTCATAGGTGACTCCATTGTGAGACACACAGATGCCCTACTTACCAGGCTGCACAAGGAGAAGGTTACAGTCAGCTAACTATCAGGTGTCAGGATCGGTCAGATCACACATGCGCTCAAGTCTCTCAACAAGTACCACTATGATGACTCCGTCATAGTTCTTGTTGGTGTGAATGACTTGAGATGTACCTCACTGGACTATATGAAGAGAGACGTGACTGAGCTCTATGAATAAGTGTCTTAGACAGGTATGTCTCTAGACTTGAGCAGCATTCTTACCTCACCTCGGATGATACCACAACATAAAACAAAAAAATGAGTGACTTCAACAATTGGCTTAGTTTCTGGTGTCATTCTAAAGGGATCCAATGCCTGTAAGCCTGGGATAACATGGTTGATATAACACACTGTTTTGGCAGAGATGGTCTTCACTTGTCGCCGCTTAGCTTTCAGTTACTGGCTAAGGCACTTGCCTCCTGCATAGTGCTTTTTTTAGGCAAGGTCTCAAAAACAACATTTCAGATGTGAAAATATCACTCAGAAATAATTTAAATGTTATGCTGCTAAATGGTAGGAGTTTAAATCAGAAACTGCTCTCTCAGGAAGGACTGCTCTCCCTGGAGGATGTTGGCATATGTGCAGTCACAGAAGATTGGTTCAGGTTGCAGAGAGTACCCCAGCCTTGCAAGGCTACAATGCCTTCTACTCTTTCAGACCACAAATTGAATGTGTGAGAACGAAAGAAGTATATGTCTTCATCAAAGATGAATACACCTCTAGACTGGTTAGACAGGGAAAACTCCATGGAGTTACCCCAAATTCAACTAACTGTGAGTAAGACTCCCCTTCAAGTCATCATTAGCTATAGCCCCCTTCAATGAACCAAGATACCCATGCCGCTTATTTGGAACTACTTGAGTCAATCAAATTACAACCAAACACTCTAGTTATAGGCAATTTTAACTATCCCTTCCATTGACTGGGCAACCTATATGAGTACTAACATGCTCACACAAAAGGTTCCTGGACTTTGCCAACACTAATGTCCTGGAACAAATAATATTCAGCCCCACAAGGGGCTCAAATATTCCCGACCTGGCCCTCACCAACATGATGACCATTGTATCACCACAAGTATAAGACCCTCACTGGTTAAATCTGATCACAAATCAGTCACATTTGAAGTAGCTATAACACCTAAACCCTTTTAGGTGAAATCAAGCTAAAAATATCACCAACGCTAATTATACTCGCCTAAGGGATGGCATAAATCATTTACAAGCTCTTATATACCATAACCATTTTCAAATTATGGCAGCCACAAAAATCAAGAGGCCATTGTGAATTTCAAAGCCCCTGTTCCCACAGATGGCATTGACAACTATATTAAGGTATGCACAAATGCCCTGTAAAAAACCTTACACAAATGTATTGGCACGGCTGTGCCTGATAGAATCAAATCAAGATCCTCAAGAAAAAACAAGCCTCCCTGATGGACATCTAGCATTAAGAAGTTATGCAGCAAGAGGAAGAAGTTGCTGTCTAAGAATAAAAAAGAAAGGGTCCAGTACTGGAAGAACACCCTCCTCTGCTTGAACAAACAATACGGCAACTTGTAAAATCATCTAAGGGCAGCTGTGAAAAACATTTACCAGCCATAGCTAAGGATGACCATAAGGCATTCTTCATCTTTATCCATAACTTAATAGGTAGTACCCAAGTGTGTGCTGAACTAACTGAAGATGGCATCACATACATTGATTCTGCGAAAATAGCTAACCTATTAGCTGGCAGGATTGGCAAGAATTTCACCCCCCCCCCGACCATCCAAACATTTCACAAAGCATTCCCTCTACATCTCCCCCACCTTGCATCTCCAATGAGCAAGACATTAATGCTCTCTCCAAGGCCAAAAACACAGCCTCTTTGGTTCAGATGGCATCCCAGGTTGCATTAAATGTAACACATGGGTTAGCAACTCCATTAGGTACTCTGTTCAACCACAGCCTGAGTATTGGTTTTCTCCCTGCTGAATAGAAAACAGCAACCGTCATCCCCAATCATAAAGGGGGTACAGCAACAGACCCTGGGAACTACAGACCCATGAGTCTAACAGCCTTATTTATAAGGTCATGGAATGAATCATCAGGGAGCTTAGAAATAAGGATATAGTTGATCTCCAAAGCCTTGATCCGACAGAGTTTAGTTTTGTCAAAGGCAGGTTGTGCCTGTTAAACCTGGTGCACTTCTTCAAAATCATCATCAGAGCGAAAGACAAAGGCAGTTCTGTGCATGCTACCAACCTTGACTTAGCCAAGGCCTTTGACATAATCCCACATTCGGGCATCATTGATAAACTGACACTTATGTCATCAGGTGTGTTGCTAACTGGATCACTGACAGATCACACTCAGTCAAAGTTGGAGATTTTACCACAATGAGCAGACCTGTCACCAGTGGGGTTTCACACAGGACAGTGCTGGGCCCCTTATTGTTTGGGATATACTTCTCAGAAGTTCAGATCAAAACAGTGGGTCTGTGGCTGACTAAGTTTGCTGATGACTGCAAATTAGGTGCAATCATTGAATCTGCAAATGATGTCAATATACTTCAAGAGGGACTTACACAAACCTATGATTGGTGTCAAAATCATCGACTCAAACTCAGTGCTAAAAAAAGCATTATCATTCCCTTCATCAAAAACAATATTCCTGCAGACTATCATATAAATAAAAATCCCCTAAGTAACAACTTAACATTGATAGACTTGGGAATGCAAGTTGACTTTAGCCTAAACTTTGACCACCATGTGTCTACTGTGGGAAGTAAGGAAAGCTTCTACATTGCACACCTCATTAGCAAAGGCATTGCCTCAAGAGTGAAAGAAGTCATATGACCCCTGTACTCAACCTTCATCAGGCCAATAATTTTGTACAATGCTTCCTTTGGTATGTACCTTACCAGGCACCTGCAGCAACTTGAGAGACCTCAGAGATTTCTAACCAAGACAATTTGGGTTTCCAGCACATGTCATACACTGACAGACTGAAGTCACTGTCACTGTACTAAGTAGCATACAGACTACTTAGAGGAGACTTATGTCTGGCCTACAGAGCAATATCAGATTCAAACCTAATGGAAATGCTGCACATCCGCAAGTCAAATGGGACAAGGCTCACCCGCTCCATGGACTTTTACATGGTTTGCGATATTAATAGGACCTGCTGGAGAGACAGATATGTCTGTCAGAGGTTGCCATTCCCCTGGAATAGATTATCAATTCACATCAAACAAGGCCCCCTCTATGACTCTGTTTAAGCGTAGCCTGGATGACTGGATGAGAAAACGTAAATTCCTGCTGGGGATTTCACCTTTGACCCTCCTATATATGGGCAGTCATTGCTAAATATGATCTTGAGTTTAGGCAAGATCCTTTGTACTAGGTTTCTCTAGTATTATGTTGGGTACATGCGGCTAGTCTAATAAAGACCTCTGGTTCAATAGCTCAGTAACCACCTATGAACCTATAAGAACTGATGGACCTATGTGGGAGAGAAAACATTGTTAATATGTCATATCAACATAGTAATATTCTTACTCAACCTACATGCCCGCAACCTTAAACTCCCTGAACAAAGCATGAGCAAACTGCATTCATTTATGGAATTACCGTAACTCAAAGACTCAGCCATCAGTATCAGTCCTGGCTACGTTAATCTTAATTACAACACTAAAATACTGGTGAAGTGTATAGTCATGGGTGACCAAAGAAATCATATAACCATTCATATGACCTACTTTCATCCTTTCTCCAGATGCATAACTTCCTTTAAAGTAAGCAGTGTAATAGCAGTTTATCAATATATTTGTTACTGCCTTTTTTGGGAGGGGAAGGAATTTAGCCACTGCTCTCACTTTCTGACCAGTAGTACCAGAAGTTATTAAGTCCCACTGCTTCTAATCAGTGATGAAACTACTCAATGACCCCCAAGAAGTATATTGACCACCTGTCCTAAGTAAAGAATCCATTTTAAACTAAATTTAACAGTACTAATTAACCCATTTCTTAAGAATAGATCAAGTTCCAGCACATCCTGTAAAACCCTGCTGACAGATCCAGATAGTATCCCTGAGTCCCAGCAAATCCTCTCAGCTAAGTCATTAAATGCTACCCCATCCTATACAATATATGAAATCCTCACCATTACTTCAATGATCACTGAGCAACCCAGACCCAATAAACTCTCTGTGAAAACACTGTCATGTCACCCGCCTATCCTTGAATAAACCACCTAACTTCAATTAGATAAATCCAATAAATGCACATATTTCAACAGATTTATTTGTGAATTTAGTTATATTTATTATTTCTAGCCACAGTGGTGCAGCGGTAGTGCTGTCACCTCACAGCAAGAGGTTCTCCAGTTCGATTCTCGGCTGGAAGGAGCACCTTCTGTGTGGAGTCTGCATGTCCTCCCCGAGGTCGAGTGGTGTTCGAAAGACATGCGTAAATAGGCATGCCATTGTTGAAGGTTGGGCACTGAGCTGGCAACTCGACACCCTAAAAAAAAAAAAATCTACTGCCAATCATTAGCGGACCAGAGTTCCACTGTGGCGACCCCTAATCGGGAAAAGCCAAAAGAAGAAGAAGAAGTTATATTTATGATTTCTCCACCAACATTGCTTAAGCATTTAACTAAAAGCAAACATACATGTATAGTAGTTTCAACAGACTCTGACCTTAATTAAAATTACATAACAGGAAAATTACTTCAGTGTCTGAAGTAGAATAAAACACTACAGCCTTCCAGTCAAACAAAAGAGTCATTGAAACATCCCTGACAATCCCTTGACAATGTGGAAAGAAGGCCCTGACCTGCTGACAACTCTCCTAAACAAATGCTGATGAGGCATTTTGAATCCAAACCACACAATTCCAATTGTAATTACCTTCACAGATAACAACTGCAGGTAACTCTCTGACCTTAACAATTAAACTGTCATAGTGCAACTGCAGACCGATACTTAACTGACACAACACTTTCTGACCAACAGCTGTGATCACACCCTTCTGTGAACAACAGCTGTTTACACACCTGGCAAGGTTCTGACATCTTAGTTTCCAGTCATGATCTGGGTCTGAACAAATAAACACTAAAAGAACAGATATTTCAAATAGAGTTACAGGCAGATATGCACATATAATATTTGTTAGTGAAAGAAGAGTTGACATTCATGCCCCAATTCACAAGATATATGCATAAATAAACAGATATGTTATGACAGCACACAAAACTTACACCATTTAGCATGACCGTTCTGTGAGCCCATACATAAATAATACAGAAAATACTTAGGTATTCTAGTTATTTATATACAATAAGAATTAGGTCTATATTTGCATATGTACAATAACAAAAGTGTTAAAGAAATATAGGCCAGATATTCCTAGGAGTGTTTTCTAGATGAACATATGCTTCAGCTGGGTTGGGGAATTTGCTTTAAATTGTATTTGATTAACCCTACGAAATACCTAATGCATTGACAGTAATTAAGTCACTTTCCTCCTTTAGGTAACTTTCAAGCAGTTTTATAAAAATAAATTGCCTTTCTGATCTTATATTTGTAATCTAAAGAACATTCAAGTTGCATGGGTAAACATCTGTCAGGCTTGCAGTGTAGTACAAAACATGAAATTAGGTAAAGAGTTTAGCTAATGAGTCATAGGACAGTCAGTACCAATATTTATTTTATATATTAGAGCTACAGATTACATACAGCTAGCCAGATATGTGGATAATTGTAAGTTATTATATGGTGTAAAGTCATCTTTAGGTTTAGTTGTGTGTCAGGATTTCTTTTAGTTTACATAAATGAATGACACACATAATGATTGAAATAATAATGTCAAGAAATATGCTTTGGTACCATTTGGCAGTGAACATTTTAGATTCCACATACAGATTAGATACTTGGGTTTCAAAACTGGATGTTAAGAATAAAGACTCAGGTACAAGTAATGATTGGGATCTGAGGTGTAACTGCAATGTACCCACAGGGGTTCGAGAGCTGCTTATGGCGGCAAACCTAATTCTGCACAAGATTACAATCCGATTATCATTGATCTTGATTCTACTTTGTAGGGCTCTGATGATGGACATTGACAAATAAAATGTAGTGTTTTTACTTTAGGATTAAATTTTCCTTAAGAAAGAATAACTGTATCCCATGTAAAGGACAACTGTGATTTTATAGAAAATAGATGACATCCATTTTGTAACTGTCTTATTCAAAGAATCTTATTGGCTATTAGTAGAGATTTTTCTTTAGGTTTTCCAGGCTACGTATGAACAAATGTTGTTTAAATAAATGTGTGTCCAGCCTTTAAGAAACATGTTGTTAGTACATTGTTGGGTAACATAGCATCATTTTTAGATAAACAAATATATATATTTGCAGAAGATACATTATGTTTGTGACATTTGAATAAATGACCTATTTTTTCTTGCAGACACTATACTCTGTTAAAGTTGAGCTGTCATCTCTGCAGTTAAACTAAAGTAAAAATATAAAGTAGACATGAACACTTTCAAGGTAATTTATACCCAATGACGGAAGCTCCATCAGCCATTATGAAACTGAGAAAGTCTTTCTGGCCACACTCAAGGACTTTATTTTCATCTTTTAACACAGTACTGCTGCATCATGTTTGCAAATAGGTAAAACTGGTAAACGGGTTAGTTTCATATTTAATGGCTTGCAATGCCAAATGTGTACTGGTAGGCTGACTGTACATACTGCTTTTTCTGTAGGGATCCCTGTGAATATTGAGGTGATTCTGTGCCTGTTGATAGACAAGCATCATAGGCATGCTTGATTACTACTGCCATCCTATGCATGAAAGGAAAGGAACTCTCCCTGTTTCCCTGAACCGAACAAAAACTGATTAACTTTCATTTAGTGAATGACCGGATGGATGAATAAATGATGGAGAATTTTTGATGATCAGGGAATATGTTTAACAACTTTAACAGATAAAGGGAGGATTAGATGAAGGCAGAAAATATGAGGCCAGTGTAGGTAATTCTAAGTATGTCAAATAATCGTAACAGTATATATGTGGGTGTGAGGAGTAATTTTTTAGGAAAATCATTTTCTTTGGGCAGGTCAGTAGATAGGTAAATAAATAAACACATGGACAATAACATGCTGAAATACTTGAAATGACTTCATCAATCACCATATTGCATATTTTGCAGTGCCCTTTGAATATTAATGATCCAAACCATTGATGAATGCAATGCTGTATTTTGCAATCTTTGAAAAAGAATGCTAAAGCAACTTCAAAAGGTGCAACATTGTTTGGAAAAACATAAACTGTTCAGTAAAGCATTAGAAACCATCTATACATTTTGTTTCTTACAGGTTACTAATAGGTGACCTCTGACTTTGGTGAGGCAGATATTAACTTTCAGATAGATATAATTCACAAATTGGCCTATAGACTAGGTATAGATTGTCTCTGAGGAAACTCTGAGAAACAAAATAAATTGTCAGTTCTTGTGCTCTGTCTGAATAATATGTTTCATTGGTATAATATTTCTAGTAAATAATCAAAGCTTTACAAATTATTATAGGTTGTTCATTTGGAGGCTAAAATACGACATTATACCTGACAATGGACTAAATCAGAGAAGAGCAAAGTGATACAAAGATCTCAATTTAAGTAAGGAGACTTGCCACTTAGAATAAAATGGGATACAGTATATGCCTTTTGAATTTTTATTTCAGTACTTTTAAGTCACTAGACTTGCCACATAGAATAAAATGGGATAAAACATATGCCCTTCTAATTCCTATTTTAGTAAACAGTAGTCAAAGGGTCAAAGTTTAATTTATTGCTTATCCTCATTGCTAGATCTTTACTAAATAAAATGCCACCATCATTAAAGCTCTAGTAATGATGATAAGCCATTTTATTTAAATTTGCTAATTTATTCTGTAATTATAATATACATTCCTTTTCCTAAATATTAATAATACATTTATCATCATTAAGGAGATTATCAATACTATTGTACTAAGTGCATACTTTTTTATAGGCTGCCTTTGGGAATTTCGTTTTTTTTATTTAAGTAATTTGCCCACTAATTTTTTGCAATCATCAGAATATTTGGTTATGCAGAGCCTAGTGCACACTTTTATATCTGAGAAAAGTAGCTCAAAAAGATATTGCTAAGTACATTGTCATGTTGGAAATATCTGTTAACTACATTCTGATAGAGGTAAACCCCAAATCTGATTTGTAGTGTCCTGGTACATAACCGTTGTTTAGAAATTGAATTTCTTATAGATCTATACATAGTTTTTTAAAAATATCAATTATTCTCTTATACACACTGTTGGGAAATGCCTCAGCAAGGTCAAAATAAGCAGCATGATCTTGCAGGCCTTCATTAAATGCTGTAATTTTCTCTTTAAATAGTGTTTCAAAATTTGAAAGGTACAATCTCCACTTAACAAACAAATGTTGTTCCCTACCTAGGGGCAGTAGATTCCCTTAAATCATTCTGGATGAGCACCATCACAAAATCAAAAACAAGGACATAGGAACAACACTAGGCAAGTGATTACAGGAACTAAGGAAGGCCCAACCATATACATCTTTAAGTAGATACACTTTGAAATTCTTGCCACCCTTTATGAGTACATATTGCCCCCTCCAAAATCAAGCAGGGCAGTAAAAGATAAGCCTGGTGAAAATGCATGCCTACCCATCCAATCATCAAAATTAGCCTTAAAGACATGCAAAGTGGTACTTTATTTTATTTGTAGTGATAACTTATTCCATATGCTGGTCATATGTTTAGTTAGGAAGTTATCCCTCCAGTGAGACTTGTTTATTTTTTGCTATCAATGTAAGTCCCTAGTATTACTGCTATTAGAACCATTAGTTATGCAAATAAATTGGATATCAGATACAATCATGTCTTTCACAGTTTGTAAACTAAGTGAAATGTCATCTCAGGGCAACAGGTAGACTATTGAATATAAGAAGAGTCGAGATAATCTACTGGGATAGTTGAAGGATTTAAGGACCTTAATTTTGGGGTTTAAAATTACTGGGGCCTTACAAGTTGGGTAATATACTTAGATTTGTACATACCAAAAGGGGCTCTGTATTCAATGATGGGTCTTATAAGGGATAAGTATAGTGGTAAGATGACTTCTTTAGATCTTGAAGATATTTCCTTGCACATTAACTGAGACAAATAGAAGTATTTCTTGACTATGGTGAAAACATGAAATGTTTGTTTGAAGAGAAATACCACTTATAGCATAAGAAGTGGGGGTAGTTTTTTCTGAATGCTAATTATTGTTGAGGTTTTTTTGCATTTTAGCTTGAGACTTTTTTCGGGTACTCCTGGTATGTTCATATTCTAGGACTTGTCGCTGCTGTTTGGAATCAATAGAGGAGTTAATAGATCCCAACTTGCAGTAATCAGCAAACTTCATCAGCCACATGCCAGTGATATTGCCCTGGATGTATGCTAAATAAATGCCAAACAAAAGAGGGACTACTGTTTATCTCTGTGGTATCCCACAAGTTTCTGAATTTTTAATTCAGAGAAGGAACTAGCAACTTTCAGTAATTAGATCTATTTGATATCTAGTTTGCAATCAAGTAGACAACACATGGGGTTTACATTAGGTTTGCCTAACGTTTTAGGAAAACCAGCATGGGGGATGGTGTCAAAAGCATCAGTCAGGTTAAGATAAGCAGTGTACACAGAGTAAACAGAGTCCACGACCTCTGTAACCTTTTCAAAGAAGGTTCCTAGGTTCAAGAGACAAGGCCAGCTCTTCATAATACCAAATTCAGTTGGGTATAAATTCATTAAATTCCCTATGTCTGCAGAACTGAGTTCTGCTATAATATATTCCATGGCTTTGCATATGAGCCTGGTGAGGCTTATGGACCTATAATTATTTGGGTCTGTAGAGGGGCCTCCCTTGTGTAGACAAGTCACAAGCATCAAGCACAAACCTTGTGAATAAGCTGAGGTTGTTCAGTTTAAGAAGAGGCTCAGACAGTGCATATTTAGCACCAGTGAGAATGTAGCCAGATATGATATCTGGCCCATAGAAGCATTATTTGACAATGATTCTAAAGACTTGTTCCAAGATGATTACAGAGGAAACTAAACCTTCAGGGATAATGGGTACAGCAATGCATGTGGATGGGAAAAATAACACTATATTTGTCTGCTAATATATTTGTTATACCTTTGGGTTTGGAATGTGTGATATTATTACTGAAAATCTCAGTGCATCATCGAACATTTTCCTTAATTAACTGACATAAATGAATAAAGATTTGTAGTTGCCACTGTTATTTATAGTAACCTTAAGTTCATACTTTGCTTTACGTTTTTTAATAGTGCTCTTAAGTTCCCTGCTGGCATGTTTTGAGGTGGTCTTTAGGTAGGAGGATGATGATTTCTTAAAACTTGTCAGTACTTTCCTTATTTTGCAGGAGTTCCACCAGAGAGATGTATTCCTCAATTAATCATTATATTTAAGATGGATGGATAGGTACAATTTTTTTATGCAACTGTTTAGATGCTGGAAAAACTGGCAGTGAATGCAGCAATTGGGTCAATTTGGAGGGGATTGTTGGTTGCTTTGCATGGGTCTTCTACAAGGTGAAGTAGGCTTGTCCTGGAAAAGTCCCTAAAGATTATTTCATTTGGTGATAGTGTGATACCATTAACTCTGGCAGAGAAGGACACTGACTTGTGGTCAGACTTTACCATGGATGAGGGATACGTGGTGAAGCACAGGTGGGGAGTAGAGTGGTGAGGACCAGGGCACGGATATTAGAGACTCTAGTGGGTAGTTGTACAAGTTACTCGGGTGTATTGATATTAACAAATTACATTTTGAAAGGGTAAGTGTGTCAGTGCATGTTTGGGTAACTTGAATCCCCCCCAGCAAGAAGATATTTAGTTTGAGATTTAACCCCTTAGTGTTATTAAGGTAATTTCCCTGACATTGATGGGCATCTGTAGGTAGCAATGAAGTAACAGCTGAATTTCTTAAGAGTGATTTAGATGTCTAGGAGAGCCAGGTTAGGGATGTGGGCAATTTGTCATGAGGTGATGGTGAGATACTATCCCACAGCTGCCCAAGGGCTTCAAAGCATGCAAGCTGATATACCCTGGTATATAGGGACTGCCATAATTGCTCTGAAACCATGTCTCAGTAATTACACAAACATGAATGTATTTGAGTTGCAGAATGTCCTTAAGTTCTCTAGTTCAATTACCAGTTGGGGATCCTTCTGTGTGGAGTGTGCATGTCCTCCTTGTGGTCATGTGGGTTTCCTCCAGGTGCTCCCACATTCCAAAGATACGTAGTAGGTGGATTGGACACTCTAAATTGGCTGTAGGTGAGTGTGTGTGTGCGAATGAGTGGAGTGATTGAACTACCACAGCAGGGTTAGCCACCTGGAGGTGTAAACCTTGGCTTGAGATGAATGTCACTGTGGAAGTGACACCCCAACCCCATGTGTAAAATGGGAAAAGGGGTTGAGGATGGATGGATTGATATAATGTTATATAAAATACTGGTCAGGCTGAGTAGTCTATTTGGGTAAGATGTACCAACCCTTTTGAGACTTTGTACTGCTACAGCCTGTTCTCAAAGGTCAGGGACATGCACTCATGTACACTCTCTCAGTATGTATTATATATTGTAAATACTACATTTATGTTTATATCTGTGCAATATGTATTATATAGTATAAATATCACATGTGTGCTTACATCTGTACTGTAAACCCAGCAAAAACACCTATTGATATAACTCATATTCAATTACTTATTTACTGGTTAATTTTCAATTAATGATTGTCTGAATTGCTATTTTATGTATAAGTCAATGTTTATACCAGAGTATATTAGACTGTTTTGTTGATTTTGTAATTATCATTGTATAACTTGGAACTTTTCTCCCTGGGCCTCCACTGAAACCGGGCACTTGCCCAGCTGGACTCTCTTGGTAAACAAATGTAAAATACATGATAATATGACTAATAAGAGTTAGGTGACATTTTCCTTAAATCTTCCTAGCAAACCACCACCTTTGTTGTCTGATGGCATAGAACTTGAGGTTTCAATTTTTCTTTAGGCAGTAGTTGTCACATCTACATTGTATAAGAGAGGAGTCTTCTTTTGTCAATAAAACTCGGATGCATATATTTATTTATTGCAAAGTTTGCACAGAATTTTTGTTCAGGTACATTCACCATGTTTTGTAGTTCATAGGTAGTTACGAGGCATGCAGTCCTGAAACTGAAGGCTGAGAGAATCAAACCCTGTACTATAGGGAGCAGCTCATTAATAATAATCATCTGCACTAACTGAGAGACTTTGTGTTTTCACATCTTTGTTTATTGATAAGAAGTTACATTCACAACTGTCACATTTCAATTTTCTGCTGTAACTGAAGAATGCCTTATTATTGCTTTCAGCCTTTGAAATGATGCTGACTTCATATTTAGAGGTGCAATATCTGACAAAAAGGCAAATAACTACTCTATTTATTATGGACTCCTTTTTATGACTATGCAGTTTCTGAAATCTAAGAAGTTCCTGTATTTTCAGTTGCGAGTTAACTCATTTCCTCCAATGGAGCTCTTTTGAGCCTGTGCTGAAACTCCCTGAGGGCTTGGTCTAAAGTTTTAGAAAAAGGAAATAATTTCAGTTAATTTCAAACACATGTTTACATCTCTAGAACTATATGTGCTACTAGGAAATTGCAAATGGCAAACTATTCAGCTCAAAGTAACCTCTACAGTGGATACATTCACATGATTCTAGGTCTTAAACTGGTTTAAAAGCCACAATAATCACAGTAAATATGAATAAGCAGTTCTGTCTGCGTCACTCGATTGGTGATATCTTTAGAAAAATACGAAAATTATTACAATATAAATAAATAATATATAAATAATAAAAGTTATAGTCTTCTTCTACAATAGGCATAGGTCTAATATTAATTCAGTTTTATCTGCTATTGTGTATGCTTTAAAACCAAAAATACAATGCTTTGTATAAAGTACCATTTTGGAAATATTAGTACAAAAATAAACAAAGAATATTTGATGCCTAGAGACATCAGGTGTATGTAATGGCAGAAACACCTTATCATCCATGATACCATGAAAGGGCCAAAGTGGTTTAATAATAAATTGACCTGTATAGTTCTGTTTTCCTGTAGGATTTAAACAAGAAGATATATTTAGGTAATTGAGGATAGTATTACAGTCTGTTTCCACAAATATATCATTTATTGCTTCATAGATTCCCCTAATAAAACATATTCCTTCCTTCCTTCTGCTACATCTACCTTCACCTTTTCTATTCTACTGGCCTGTGATTAATAATCCATCTTGGCTAACGTGTCATTCCACTCTTCCTGTTTTACTTGACACTCTATTGATGCTGACATAAATTCTTTCCCAGACATATTTCATAGCTTTTTATTTCATGTGCACTCCCTTCAGGTACTAATTGCATTAACTTTGCAATCCTTTATTATCCGGTACTCCTGAAATCTCAGCCCATTTCCCCATTCATACACTACCTGCCTTGCTTCCATCCAGATCCACAAAGAGACACGATTAGCTTTCATCCAGATCCACAAAGAGACACGATTACTGACCGATGGTTGTTGCCCATTGGCCCAACTTTATCAGAGAATAAAACTATCTAGAATAACATGCTATATCTCTTTTAAATATGAAGACTGGCTCTAAGTGAATAACACTGTTGATGTAACACCAAAGCCCCATATACAAAATGGGAGAAAAAAGGGTGGTGATGCTGTCAATGTCGATTTCTGTTAAAGACACAAAGCAATCTCATATGCAGTAGCACGAGATTCAGTTTATTACAAAATGTCATGCTTAAGAAAAAAAATTAGGTAAAATTTTACCCTTCGCAGTTTTTTGGCACATAATCTCATGTATGCATAACTCATGATTTTGCACTTCATTAATATTAGACTAAATATGCACAGATGAGTGGCAGTAAGGAACTTACATTATCTGTGAGCTGAGCAGGTAATACACGTAACACAGGTTTTCCCTGTGCTATGTTGATATTGTCAATTAAATAAAATAATCTGTTGCCAATTAAGTGTGCATGCTCCAATGAACTTTTATGCAAACAAAGAGACATTTCTTTTTTAAACTAAGTGCATAAAGAAAGCCCTTCTGCACATGTGCTTATGGAGCTGTATCTGCAAATTATGAAATAAAATCTGACATTAATATTTAATTTATGTCTCAATGCATGCATCACATCATTGGTTATCAGCTAAGTGTTGGATATTCTAGTGTATATGAATTAATTCAAATATATCTCTTGCTGCTGACAAAAATAAGAAAGAAACTTTTGGTTGTATTTATAAAAGGACCAGGATTGCTGAGAAAGCAGGGGTGGTTTGGCTGCTGCAAAGATGAGATGCAATTATGCAAGTGATGGTGAATGATGAATGGTGTGTTTTAAGCTCATTTTTACTGACAAAGTAAGACAGGCAATCAGGCAGACATACAAGAATGGCTTATATTTTAAGGGATGTGATGTGAGTAAAATCTGGGTGATGTGAAATAATTTGTAATATGATAACAGATGAGCAAAATATTGTTGCATTTTAGAATGAATAATGTCACAGCAATATGGATTAGTCAGGATTTACGTTTCCTAAGAGGCCACTGAAGACTGTCTTCCTGTGGGGCAGTAAATAAATAAAATACATTTTTTAATTAGTAAAGTAAAATTCAAGACTTTTTAGCATCATTCTGTGTAAATGACTTCAGCTAACATTGTGGCTAACACAGGCGATCATTTGGTACCTGCAATTATCACAACAGGTTCTTTAAATGAAAGCTCTTCTCTCAGTGAAGTAATGTGTAAAACTGCAAAACTGCACAGATTTGGATTTATTAAATTATCAGTCATGAGATAAGTATCTCATGATTATTAAATATTGCATGAAAGGGTGGCTTTTGATATGCTGACGACATAAACCATGTAACCTGCTTTAACAAATGGCATTTATTAGGAAGAAGGACAAGAACGGTTCATCAAGCTGGAAATTGAATTAAAAGATTAAATCAATTATGCATGTTCAGGGACTTCAAAGATATGCTACAAAACGACAAAGACTAGAAGACATTAGCATACTACATAGGCAGCATTTATTTTTGCTCCAGTGGTACTTTTGATCATAAATCCATGAACTGCAGAATAAGTGTACTGTTAAAACATGCGGTGTCATTTTCTTTTTTTTTTTTGTATGTATCGTGAATCGTTTTTTAAAATCTTTCCAGGATAACTTATACATTTTAAAGAAAGCAGGTTTAGCTTTCAGGTTTATAGACTATAATTGGTAGTCTTGTGTGTTTATCATTATTCCACATGCATCAGTCTATCAGGGTTTTAGATGACTTTATAAAGTAAGTCTATTTTATTAGCATGTAATATAGAGAGTAGCATGCATTGCAAAGGAATTATGAGACAGCTTAAGAGAAACAATACTTGGAATGAGATAAAGAAGTCAGAATAGAAATGGAACTTTAAATGAATGGAAATGATCTGGTTTCTAGTGCTAGTTATAAGGAAGCATCTCAGACAATTTTCTGCACAAGAGTGATCATCCATAGTAAATACATATTGGATCTCAACAGGAATGAACATTTCCCATGCTGATAGAGAGCTAAATTTGACTGTTTAAGGTTGCTGTTCCTGTTCATACTGGACATGGTTCAATGTTCTCTCAGGTTCACAATGGAATACAAATCAATGAGATAGAGAAACATAAAACAGAAATGCTGCAAAAATGCAGGAAACAGCTGTAAGCTTGATGCATATGCAGGAGTATGAGGAATGTGAACATGGAAACGTAACATAGACACTAGCCAGGTAAAGAAAGATCAACAAACCAAAATGACAATTAACACATTGGCAGGATATGTGTGCATTGAGCTTTATGCATTTAACAACTCCCTTATACTGAGTAAAAGGGTCACTGGTGAAGAATAAAAGGATATATGTGGGGATATAACATACAGATGAATTCCTCCAAAAGAGAATTTACTCTGTAAAACATTCACGTGCTCACAAAAACATGCCATGCACACACCCATGTGTGTGTGTGTGTGTGTGTGTGTGTGTGTGTCTGTGTGTGTGTGTCTCTGTATTTGTGTGCATGAACTGTATGTGTGTGGATGTGTGTGTGGGGGGTATGGGTGTCTTTCTGCATATGAGTGTGCATGTGCGTGTATGTGTTTGTATTTGTGTACATGAACTTTGTGTGTGTGTGTGTGTGTGTCTGTGTGTGTCTGTGTGTGTGTGTGTGTGTGTTTGTATTTGTGTGTGTGTGTGTGCATTTGTGTGCATTTGTGTGCTCACATGAATGTATCAAATATGTGCACATATGTGATGTTGAGTTTTCTTATGCATTCCTACTTGTATGTTTAGGCGTTTCTCACTATATACATATAGGTTACACCTCTTGCTCTATCACTACCTCTCCCATGTATGGTGCAGCATTTCTATGTGCTCTATCTGCTGTCAGTACCTGGCCTGTACATGCAGCATTTCTATGTGCCCAATCTGGTGTTAGTGTCTCGAGAACCTGGCCTGTACATGCAGCATTTCTGTGCGCCCTGTCTGCATCAGTGCACGAGCACCTGGTGTGTAAATGCAGCATTTCTTTGTATTCAGTCTGCTGTCAGTGCCTCAGCACCTGGCCTGTACATGCAGTATTCTCATGTGCCCTACCTGCTTTCCATGCCTGAATTCCTGGCTTGTAAATGCAGCATTTCTATGTGCCCTATCTGCTGTCCTTGCCCGAGCACCTGGTTTGTACATGCATCTTTTCTGTGTGTCTATCTGCTGTCAGTGCCTGAGCACCTGGCTTGTACATGCAGCATTTCTGTGTTCCCTATCTGCTGTCAGTGCTTGAGCACCTGTCTTATATGGGCAAAATTTCTGTGTGGCCTATGCTGTCAGTGCCTGAGAACCTGGTCTGTACATGCATAATTTCTATGTGTCCTATCTACTCTCCTTGTCCGAGCACCTGGCTTGTACATGCATCTTTTCTGTGTGTCTATCTGCTGTCAGTGCCTGAGCACCTTGCCTGCACATGCAGCATTTCTGTGTGCCCTATCTGCTGTCAGTGCCTGAGTATCTGGCCACTACATGCAGCATGTCTATGTGCCATATCTGCTGTCCTTGCCCAAGCACCTGGCTTGTACATGCATCTTTTCTGTGTGCCCTATCTGCTATCAATGCCTGAGCTTGTACATGCAGCATTTACTATGGAACTTCTCAGTGCATCAAACATTTCTTTCTGCACCATGCTGAGCTCATACAGACAGATGCACAATTCTGTTCAGGATTTACATGCCTGTCAAGACTTTCGATAAGAAGTCCTCCATCCCGCTTCTACCGCATTACTGAGCATGTCCATGAATGAAGCCCCTGAGCAGCATGCTAGTAAACTAATAATATGAAATTTAGCAGCAGCATTATGATATTGTGTTCTAGCAGCAGAGAAGCAGTTTGAAATTCTGAGTGAATAAGATAAGGGGTGGGATTCCAGGG
This sequence comes from Protopterus annectens, assembly GCF_019279795.1. Taxonomy (NCBI): domain Eukaryota; kingdom Metazoa; phylum Chordata; order Ceratodontiformes; family Protopteridae; genus Protopterus; species Protopterus annectens. The sequence continues at coordinate 1,526,181,529 of NC_056735.1, forward strand.
TTAAAGTGATACTCCAAGCTTGCCAGTATAACTCAGACATAGGTGACTCCAAAAGAAATATTCCAGGACTGCTTTTTTAATATATGCAAATGAAGAATGATGAAAGCCTTCATTGGAGGCAGTATACTTACACCTGATTTCAAGAGTCAGAGGAATCACTGCTCGTAAAACTGTTGTAAGTGAAAACTGATGGGGCAAAACCTGAAATATCAAGTGCATTCTGTATGTAGCTCCCAGTGAAATAACTTGTTTTTCTCGCACTTGGGCTATGATTTCGTAAAACATAACCAGACCCTTTCCTTGGAGTTAGTTAACAATCATGCAGGTGCTGCACTATGCCTAACGATGTAATTATGTTAATGAGATGAGCAGTAGCTGTGCTGCGCTTCATATTTTCACATTTCAAGCACCTTTTCATGGCCAGCAATAGTGTTCCTGGCCATGGAAAGGTGCTTGGAAGCACAGAATGTAAACAAAATATTGCATATATAGGCAGTGCTCATATATGACCATGTACTGTAGCCCAGACATATTAAAAGCAAGTACAGGGATACAGTAAAGAATGAGGGGAAGTGAAATGGGGGATGTTGTACACTTAAAATGTGTTACAATGAATAATCAATGTTGAAGAGGGGAAAGTTTTATAGTGTACTCACATCCGACAGCCAAATATGACAAAAGTGTATAAGGAACATTTCTTACATAAATCCAGCAATATTGTTGTAATAATAATTAATGTCAATGACAATCCTACAGTTATGCACATAAATAAAAATGGACATGCAAATAAAAGATGTGATGGGGCATAAAGCTCCAGAGTAGCAAAGGGCTTGGGATGAATACAAAGAATGCAGTTATTGCATACGAGATATTTACACATGTATGTATGCAAGGTGAATGCACAGCTGTATTATCCATCTCAGCATGTAAAACCAAAGGATCTTGCAGTTGTAATGTCAGGTACATCAAAAATGGATATGTTTGTAGAAAGAAATGACAGTGGCACTTATGAGCATGTAATATACAAGCAAGTGTTGTATAGTTATGTAAATGTTAAATGCTACTCTAATAACAACAACATACATAAATGACAATGTCAGGAGTCCAGTTTTGCCATTCTTGATTTACAAACAAGTCTGACATAGTAACACTGGACATGCCCAATGGAATTACAGGGAACAGTAAAATAACAGCTTTTCATCAGCAGCAGCACAATAAGAAGTGTCATAACAGAGGACCAATCGCAATTTCTTTTGGTCTGGCAGCATGCCTACAGTAAGCAACATTTATGGAATCACTCATCTACCATTAATCTGTATAGTGTAACAAAACGAATTGCAGTATTAAAGATAAGTTCGGAGGAAAGCATGTAATACAGAGCATAATTATCTTGTGAATAGGTAATGCATATGAACAATGAAAGGCATAAGAAACATGTGCATTACGTCATATTTGAACATATTCCAGAACAGATATCAGAGAAATTCATACAATCATGGGCACCACAAAAATACCCTTATTGGTCATGTAATGAAGAACAATCTTGAAGTGCATCCAGCACTTTACTAACATAAAAAGGTGTATTCATGACCTAGCTGGTGGTAGCCCTTTGTGGATGTGTGTGTGTGTGTATGTGTGTGTGTGTGTGTGTGTGTGTGTGTGTGTGTGTGTGTGTGTGTGTGTGTGTGTGTGTGTGTGTGTGTGTTTGTAACCCACTGTTGTTTGACAGATAGAAGTAAATAGATTCAATCCCCTGCCTTTTAAAAAAGGCTCTCCTCCGGCCTTGTATTGACTGCATGTGCCACATCAGCTAGCAATGGATGCTATCACAAATAACTGAATTGAATGTGTGCGTTAACACTGGAGGTATGAATATAGTATGAACAATCAGATTTATTCACAGTACTGGAAAGAAGCTAGATATATTACTGCCCATGCAACACTGAGTGTTACAATATGACTACTTCTTTGACAAGGAAGCTGTTTCCATCATGTAGGACACATACTGTCCCCAAATTGAACCACAGTCTACCTGTGTAGGTATGCTATAAAAACCAGTACTCAATGCAAGTGACACAGTAGAACTTACAGCATGACGTGCCCTGAATAAACATTTCACTGCCATTTAATCATAACCTGTGCAGCTGGCTTTAGGCACCAGTGAACCCTGCAGTTGCTGGGTGTCCCCCTGTTGCTGAGGTGCCCCCAACCACAGCAAGTTATCTTACCTTGATATTTTGCAACATGTTTGTCAAACCAACAAAAGTAGTATAATAATCTTTTATACTTAGTAAACAGGTGGGTAGTAATATCACTTATTTATATTTCCTTTAAAATTCAAATATATCTCTGGTTATTTTAACAGTGTTTTTTTATCAAGTAACAGGCATCACAATTCCATTAAATATTTTACCACTGACACAGTGCCACTGGCTTAGTTATACCTTGCTGGTGGGCATTCTCTCTACTAGAGTATAGCCAGCTTTAGATGCCTGCAATACCTGTTGCTGCAGGGACCCCTTTAATCAGTCTTTACTGAGTGGGAGCTCCACAAAAGCTGCTGCTGGTTGTGGAAAAATGAGGAGAAAAAAATTTACTGATTTTTCGATTTTGATGATTAAACATAACAGGGCTCTAAAATGACCCTGTTAATATAAAGTTGATAATTTACATAAGCAAGGTAAGCACTATAGATCAACAGCCCAGAGTGACCAATCTCATGCTTACCTGGGATTTTTAAGAAGATCTGATGTTCCCGATCTTCACGGATGGTTTTCTGTTTCAGGTAGTTTTATAAATACTAGCAGGACACCAAATACTATAACTCTCAACAGTATTGCTGAAGATTTCTGCTCAATGCAAAAAATAATAGTAGAATAAAGGCTCAAAATCAGGGTGGTCTTTTAAATATTTCTCTAATTCACTTAAAAGTTAATAGAATAACACCTTGTGCATAAACATGCATTTTTTTGACGATAAGAAGTATACAACTCTTCTTCTTCTTCTTTCGGCTGCTCCCGTTAGGGGTCGCCACAGCAGATCAGCTGTTTCCATTTCCTCCTGTCCTCTGCATCTTGCTCTGTCACACCAACCACCTGCATATCCTCTCTCACCACATCCATAAACCTTATCTTAGGCCTTCCTCTTTTCCTGTTACCTGGCAGCTTCATCCTTAGCATCTTTTTCCCAATATACTCTGCATCCCTCCTCAGCAAATGTCCAAACCAATGTAATCTTGCCTCTCTGGCTTTGTCTCCAAATCTTCCAACCTGGGCTGACCCTCTAATATACTTATTCCTAATCCTGTTCATCCTCGTCACACCCAGTGCAAATCTTAACATCTTCAACTCTGCCACGTCAAGCTCTGACTCCTGCCTTTTTGTCAGTGCCACTGTCTCCAACCAGTATAACATAGCTGGTCTCACTACCCTCTTGTAGACCTTCCCTTTCACTCTTACTGGTACTCGTCTGTCACAAATTACTCCTGACAAGCCAGTGCATTTCTTTGTGCCGGTCCCAAGCCCGGATAAATGGGGAGGGTTGCATCAGGAAGGGCATCCGGTGTAAAATTTTCCCACATCACACATGCAGAAAACAGTACAGAAGAAGTATACAACTCTGATGTCTGGATTTATTGACTGCCTGTAATCCTGAATGATTTACCACCAAATCAAACTTTTTATGAAGTACAAAGCAAAATTATGAGGTAAAAATCAGGAAAGTGTCTGAAATCAGGGCAATGACAGTTATGCATTACTCCTCAATCAGGTAAATAAAAAGTGACTTACCCTGCTGCTGTTTGACGACAGCCAAATAAGAGACACTGATGTGGTGTGGCAGTACCAGTATTGCACAATGTATTGCTATTTGATGAAATAAGTACAAAACTAATTTTGCTATGGCTTATATATGTGTGTGTGGGGGACAGTGCTTGTATGTAAATAAATATCACAGATTTTTATCTGTGCACACCCAATAATGCCAGGACACATACATTATTCTTCTGGGTGTCAGTAAAAAATGCAGCTAACAATTTATTCCTTATGAAAAGTCAGGAATACATTATATATCACAGAATATTCAGACACTTACATCTTCTGTGATTCTGGTGGTCCCCATTGCCCAGACTGTATAAATGGATACAGCAAGGCCCACCCCCTTAATGATCCTTGATTCTGTAGGGCCCCACAAAAGCTGTTGGTGGCTGGGTAAAAATGAGGAGAGAAAAATGTATTCATTTTCTGATCACACTTTTTAAAGCTGAACAGGGTAGTGATATGACCCTGCTAGGATAAAGCTGATAATGATCACTACTCTTAACTGCAGTGATTCTAAAACCAGCCCTGTCGAGATGTGTTTACATTTTTCTTTTCTCACAGACCTCTGAATTGTACAAAGGAGTTTAATATAGCTTGTTTATGGTCAGTGTAGTGTCTAGTAACAACAAAGTAGAATAAAGTACTGTAATCATTATTTTTTTCACTTTCCTAACAATCACGTGTCAGGCACGTATACAGGTGACTGCCTTTGAGGATTAGGAGTGAGGAGTGAGGAGGCATGCTGTGTATATCTATGTCAGCAGTCACTTGAAGTACATCCCTCTGGTGTTAGATTGGGATGAAAGCAGACATCAGACATATGTGTGGTAAACAATCTCTGAATGAAAAGGATGGTGGAGAGATCTCACACTGTAAATGCACTCATCATAACTGTGGCGCATATCATTCATACATTGCACAACAGTGCTAACAGGCACTGAATGTGGATCTTGAACACATGAGCATTTGTCAGTAGACAAAGCATGATACAGAATAAATGCACCATGGTACAGATGTCAGTACAAATAAAATAAAAACTGGCAGGCAGACTAGAATCCAAAAAGCGCCAAACATAAGATGTAATGTAGAAAAAGTATAACTTAATGTAGATAAAAACAACAAAAGTAAAATCCGTAAGTGCTTTCGTTTAGACTGTGTAAACTTCATCAGACAAAGTTAAAAGTGCAAGGCAACCATTTAAATACATCTGAAATCAATCTGACTGGGCACAGGGAAAAAAGCTAGCTAATTGTTAGTAAGAAAAAAACACACAATTAACCCTTCAATGACTAATGACAAAACCACTGTACTTGGTTATGATCTTACAACAGCTTTCTTTTAAGCACAAGCTTCAAGATATTAATGTAAGGCTTTGAATTGCTTTTTTATAATTTTTGATGTAGACATAATGGTCTCTATGAGTGTGTATATATATATATATATATATATATATATATATATATATATATATATATAGATTATATACATGCATTTTTTATACATTTTTTAGATTCTTTTTACACATTTTTTAACATGCATTTAGGTTGAAAAATAGTAATTGAAGGGTTAACTGTGCGTTTTTTTCTTACTAACAATTAGCTAGCTTTTTTCCCTGTGCCCAATCAGATTGATTTCAGATGTATTTAAATGGTTGCCTTGCACTTTTAACTTTGTCTGATGAAACTTACACTGTCTAAACGAAAGTGCTTACGGATTTTGCTTTTGTTGTTTTATCTGCATTAAATTATAGTTTTTCTAAATTACACCTTGTGTTTGGTGCTTTTTGGGACTCTACCTACCAGGTTGTATTTTATTTGGTTTGTTTTAGTGTTTATTTTTTCCAGAGATATCCATACAGTTGTGAGATATGTTGTTGTGTGAAGGCATTACATTATGTTAATGTTGCAAGGGACATGTGTGCCTGTAATTGCTGTAGTACATCAACAACGGAGAGTATGTTGTCTCAATCCCTCATGCCAGAGGATAACATTTCCTACATATGTTATGCAATGAAAATGTAATCAAATGTAATCACTACTCTGAATAAAAGCACTGCTGTATCAAAAATTATCCTCACTTTTGGTGAGAGAGATCAACAGCTACACATGTACAAAGAAAATGTGCTAGACATCAGTGTTAGTGACATGTACAGTCACAATAACATTGACACAATGTAGTCTGAGCAGTAATGGATAGATGTGAAATAACTACCCAAGTTCACAAGCTAATTATCATTGCCTTAATAGCAAGTGTTAAACAACAATGTTGAAGTACAACTGAGACAGTTAAATGGTTCACATCACCACTGTTTATTAGCTGGATGTTAATGCTAGAAAGTGCACAATAACACTATATAGCTACACTTCATATGCACACACACGTGTGCGTGTGTGTGTGTGTGTGTGTGTGTGTGTCTGCGTGCATGCGTGCGTGTGTGTGTGTGTGTGTGTGTGTGTGTGTGTGTGTATATATATATATATATATATATATATATATATATATATATATATATATATATATAAATGGGTCTACTTCATTTGCCCAAACTTCCAATTGCCCGACACTCATTTTCCCAACCCCATTTGACTGAAATTTCATTTGACCGACACTTCATTTGACTGACACTTCATTTGCCCGACAAGTATTATTTGCAAGAAAATGGGATATGCCCCCTTCCCCATGGTAGTGTGACCCTGGAGTTAGAATATATAGGTGGGGGGGTGTGGGGGCACAGCCCCCCACAATGGGGGGTGTAGGGGCGAAGCCTCCCACTTACTTTTGTTTTACTAAGCAATATTAAAGCAAAACTAAACAATATAATGTGAAATTAAGTGGGGGGCTTCGCCCCCACACCCCCCATTGTGGGCGGCTGTGCTGCCCACACCCCCAACTATATATTCTAACTCCAGGGTCGCACTACACTGGAGAAGGGGGCATATCTCATTTTCTTGCCAATAATACTTGTTGGTCAAATGAAGTGTCAGTCAAATGAAGTGTCGGTCAAATGAAATTTCGGTCATTTGGTCTTGGGCAAATGGGTGTCGGGTAAATGGAAGTTCGGGCATATGAAGTAGACCTATATATATATATATATACACACACACAATATATATATATATATATATATATATATATATATACACACACACACACACACACACACACACACACACACACACACACACACACACACACACACACACACACACACACACACACACACACACACACACACACACACACACATATTTGAAGAGTACTATATGCAGTATGACTTACAGCTGGACTCAAAGATCCTACATATGTAGTTACACAACATACAAAGCACACTATCAAAGTCACTGAACACAGGAGAATATGCACTCCAAATGTGATATACTGCAGGTAAGGTGGCAGCATATAATCATTGGGTGGATAAAAAGTTATTTTGCCTGTGGATGTGAAGATTTACTAGTGTCATAGAGTGCCAATGTAATTCAGTCTCATAATTACAAGTATGCATACATGTGGTTGAGGTGGTCAGTAATATATGACAGTAATCACTGTCACACTATTGAAGCAGTGATGAAATCAAACCACCTACCTAGTCACTTACACAACCTATACAGCACACCACAGTAAGAAGTAAAACTGAGACATACATCATGTATAAAAGGAAGATACCAACATGTTGTGGCAAGGAGATGAATCTGGTAACATTAGTTTTACAGACAATCATAGGGTTGTAAAAGTTGCCACTTCAAAAGTATGTAAACGAATTGTGAACTCAATGGCAGTCAGACATATAGAAATTAAGCACAGCTCTATTTGAACCTGCTATCTATCTACTGACACATTCTAGAGTAGTGTAAGATATGCAAGCACCACATGAGAAGCCTGAAATTTAAATAGTGACAGTTCACTTGAGAAAGAATGACCTTCTCAGTGTATTGAAACCGGTCTGTATACAGAAAATATAATGTTGTAATTGTGTGCTCTTATTGATGCCACACAAAACACCTGACATTTGAAGAATGAAAATGTTCTCTCCCCACTGACGCATAATAAATGCTTGCATTACTTTCCCTATAAAAAACATTAAGTGGATATTTTTTCAACCCATGACACAGTTATTTCAAGCATTAATTTACACATTTGTTAACAGAGTATTGTCTAAGAAAGTAATGTTTTCTTAAGTAATGTAAAGAAAAGTGTAATCATTAAAGTAAAACATTATGCATAGCTATACCTTTGTGTTGCAAAGATGTTGTGGATGTAAAAGCTGGGCTTAGGCAATGTTGGAAACATCTATAATTTTAAAAGACTTATCAAGGTTAGAGGTGGATTGAGCACATGCTCACCTAACTGTAAACACCCACACACACAAGTCTTTTATGTTGGGCATTGACCCTATCTAGCTACACAACCTAGAAAATAATATACTAGTCACAAGCACCACAGCAGAAGGGTTACTCTTAAGGAGAGAGGGTGCACTTTTGCCAGGATGACTTCATCAGTGTGTTTCATAGAGGATGTTTCCATAAAAATTGGTATAAGGTAGCCATGCCATATTTAAATGTATTCTCTTCAGGGGAAGTAGAGATACCAGCAAGCATGAAACACACACACACACACACACACACACACACACACACACACACACACACACACACACACACACGCACGTCTTACATAGTAGACATTGAACCTTCTACCTCTCTAGGTTACATGATCTAGAGAACACAAGTGCACAGGATAAGTCTGCCTCTTACAGGAAAAGAGTGCTCTTTTGTCAGGATGGCCTCATCTGTGTGTTTCATGCAGTATGTTTCAGTAAAACATTGAATAAGTGAACTGTGTGGATAGCTTGATGTATCTTTATCAGGAGAAGTGGATAGAGAACCAAGTGCTGCATATAGTCACTCACACAAGCTTTTTATGATAGCCATCAAACCTCCTACCTATCTAGTTACACAATCTAGAGAGCAATGTACTAGTCACAAGCACCACTTGAGAAGTCTGAGTCATAAGGGGAGAGAGTGCACTTTTCTTAGGATTACCTCATCAGTGCATCTTATGCAGGATGTAGAATTGTCAGGAGAAGTGGATACAGCATTAAATGTTACACAGTCACACACACAGACAAGTCTTACATGTTGGGTATTGAACATCCTACCTATCTAGTTACACTATCTAGAGAGCACTATGTTAGTCACAAGCATCAAAGGAGAAGGCAGGCAATACGTATCTGAAATTGCACATTGCAATATTTGTATAATGCAATGTTCAGAGGAGATTGTACTGCGAATCACAGGTTGTGCAATAAATGCATATGTGGCACAGAATAATGTAACATCACTATGACTGTCACATGTAATGACATACTTTTATAATGAAATGTAGATACTGTCCATATTGTACATTGTGTTACTGTGAGAGACATTAACATGCTCCACATAATGGGATGACATACACATTGACTGTTGTATACCACTGGATTATCAATCAAACATTTCTGCGACTTCATGTTGAGATGATTGCGCACTTGTATTGTCTCACACTTACACTATGTGCATTGGCAAGACAAACATGCAAACTGTACTTAGGACAGTGAACTGCAGAAAGATGATGATGGATTCTGTGAAATAGGTTATCCAAGCTGGTAACACAGTGCAAGCATAAACACTGTATAGCAGACACATAATTTAAATAAATGAATTAAGTGAGTCAGCATCATTCTGAAATCAAGATCACCTGTTGACAAAAGTAATACAGACATAAAAATGTTGTGCAACAAAAAAATATAATTCATTTATTTTCTCTCTTATATTTTTTTATTTTCTCTCTTTTTTTATTATACTCTTTGAGTGCAGTGCTCCTAAGCTGAAATGAACTGCTGATGCAAAGTGCACATGTGTAATCATACCTCGAAGTGTTAAACTTACATTGGTAATTAGCAGTACTCTGTGTTGCTCTGTTCTGGCTTACGCACAAGCATCTGTACAAGACAGGCTTTACAAGAGGTATCAGGCACATGAATATAGCAGCAGGACAATGATGTGCAAGATTTAAGCTGTAGTCAATGTTACATCCACAGGAGTCAGACAACAAATCCTGAAATTTATTATTATCTACACGTATTCAAACATTTCTAGCATACCAAGAAAAATATTTTTACATGAGTATTATCTGAGCGCACTTCATAGAAAATCATAATTGTGATACTTACTATTTGACAGCAGATTTCAGCGAACATGAATGTATGTATTCATCTTTATTAACCCTACTGACCACTGTAATCTGTACATCCAACTCTTCAGATTTTTGAAAAGAACATTAAACTGACTAAATATAGCTTAAGACAGCAGTTAAGTGAGGCAGACTAATGCAGGGGAAGGCAATCACTTGCAAAGCTATTGCCAGAAGCTGTGTACTTCCATTTAGCCTTTATTGCAGTTGTTGCCCAATGCCAGACATTGTGTAAATGCAGAGATGGAAGATTAATGATAAAGAAAGGAAACGATGCATTGGTAGGGTGACATGGAGACGGGGACAAAGTAGATTATGACAGAAGACGGATGATGGTGGCTCATAGCAATATGCAGCAAACAGGTACACGTAAATTAGTGTACAAAAGACCCAGTAACACTTAGCTAAGGGCTGGATTAGAACCCTTGACAGTATTCAAAAACATTTCTACATATAAGAGCATTAGTTCATCATACCACAAAGGAATTATTACTCTCCAGTATGAAAATAACACTTTGAAGTATCCCGAAACCTTAATGAAGCAGAGGTGAACAGTGAGAGACAGAGAAAGATGCAGAAAGGAATCAGGACAAATTGTTTTGTGGGACATGTAGGAACATATCTATGGTGTTTTAGTGTTACTTATTAAATCATCATTAATCTGTAATACTCTGTATAATAAACTGCTTGCTATATGTACAAATAAAGGTAGGAAAGTGCAAGAAACATGAATACCTAACCAGTCTAACAATGGCTCTCTGCTGAGGTTGCAGTGTTTTTAGAAAATAATGTATTGCTGCACTATTCTAGTGTTATGTTAAGGAACTGTGTTAAATGGAGAGAAATACAGATGTTTGCAGTTTAATATATAATAGTAATGTGAAATGTCAGGAAGTAAATTGACATACAGCTGTAAATGAACCCACGGCACTATGCAAAAATATCAGACTACAAACAGGGTAATTGCCTCAACATACCACATAGAAAGTATTACTTTAAAACATCCAGAAGCCTAAGAAGTGTTACATTCAGTGTTCCATAGTACTGCCTTTAGTCTGCCATTACTCTGTATTTCCATAGCACATTTGCATGAAAGTAACCAATCTACTAAAGATTTTTTAAATTGAAATCTTCAGCTTTTGCAATAAGAAGCCAAACAGCATTCACTATCACTCAGCATTGCTGCATTATGTCGAACTCCAACCAAATGATTAGAACATAAAGTGAAGGCTTTTCCATGGGCCAGTTCTGGCCTTGTATGTTGTATGTGAATCTATTTTTTGACTCGATTAAATGTGTGAAAAAGGGTGGGATAAGACAGTGGTGAAAATGGGGTTGGCAAGCAGGAGGTAGGACACATGGGAAAGAATACAGGAATTTGCAGGATGGTTGTGGGAAAGCACCATACCTTTCATTTATTTACAACTTGTACACACAATTTCATTACTTTGCAGAGTCATCACACCAGTGATGGGAGACAACAACAGACTAGTGTTGTATGTCCAATTAGACCAAATCCATTGTGTCAAGAGGACACATGTGAAGTGGATGGCAATGTATGGGACATATTTTTAGTGGGACAGTTCGCCATTTTTTTTTAGGAGAGAGAAGATTGGGAAGGTTGCTTAGGGAATAGAGGGTCGGGTAGGTTGGATAGGATAAGAAGCATCCACAAACATGCAGGGCATGAAAGACAAACAAGGATGGGGAAGGAGACAAAAGGTTGGGGGACAACATATTTGGGGATAGGTAGGGGACATTGGAAGCACACCTACATCCAGTTTGAGAACAGTAGTCATCACCCTCAGAACTGTCATCACTGTCTCCTGCAGCAGCTCCCTTGGTCTGGCTGGGTGTGGAATCATCTTTGCAATGTAATGCAAGACCTTTTTAACCTTGCAGATATGTGCACTGAGGCCCCTCTCCATTATGTCTTCCACCAGCCCTGACAGCTCCAGCCAGGTTACAAAATCTTCACTTCTACTACTACTACTATTCCCAGAGGGTACCACTGGTCCAGCAATGGGGGTAGACCTACCTCATGCAGTTGGAGCAGATATGGTCGGGTTTCTGGATGCAAAACTGAGAGGTCGTGACCATGAAGTGCTGGACATCTGTGCTGCCATCTCTGGAGGTATGGCAGGCTGAACCACAGTGGTCAGTGTACCTCTCTGTGCTGTTGATCATTAATTTTCAACAGCAATTTTACAAACAGCAAATTGTTAATAAATTTTAACCCCCCCCCCAAAAAAAAAGTACAAAAAAGCGATAAACAGTTAAATAAACTTGGTTTGGAAATACATAAACAACTATGACAATTAACTATTGCACATCTTTGCAACATCCTTATATGATGGAAAAGTATTTAAGTGTCAGTAAATAAACAAATATCAATACTATTATATAAGAAGCAGCCTATATTTCCCTCTGATGGATTGGAATTAATAATTACATTTCCCATGATTTAATTCTTCCTGACAAACTGCAGATAATATCTTGTAAATACTTATCCATACTGAACCCACACACAGTAAAGCTGGTGTTCTAATTGCCTAATACAAACAGCAAGAGTAACTGGGGAAGGCATGCATGCTTGAAATGAAGGATGATGTATGCCTGCTCAAGATGCTAATGCTTGAAGGATTGAAAATAACATTATGGCTTGACCTTTTACATTAATCATACTTACTCCAAGCCAGGCTTAGGTGAGTTAATCTCTCTTAGTTCACCTCATGGTTTACAACTATCTCCTCTGCAGCTGTACAGCACAAAAAGAAAAGAACTATATATAAACAGATTAGTAACCACATTGGATGGCTAGATAATTAATGCCATAATATAAACAGGTTATGGGTCAGTATATTTGAACAACTGAGGGGTGTTCCCAGTCCTATCTTCAGCCACCCATTGGCTTAGGAGGTCCTCCTTGTGCTTTTTAATGTCACTGTAGTGATGTTGTCATTGTTCCCGATTGCATGGAATGCAGTCATATTAGTGATAGCCTTGACTTAGTCATTTCAAGCCTCAGCTTTATACTCTGACCTGGTATAATCCACCTGCAGCAGCCTATGGCTGTAGTGCTTCACATGGAGTGCCACACATATCCTGGACTCTTCAATACCCCACCTTTGTGCTCTAAATTTAGCACCATTCTTTCTCACTCCAGCCATGTTTGCAAAGGTCAGGCTAACAACATCTGCCTAAATTGGCACCCATTTCATCTCTCATATGTCACTGGTATTGATGCACAGCCTTGTCAGCTGCATTTGCACAACTGAAAGCAGATGGGCTCTTTGGCAGACACATTGATACTACCTACATCACATAACAGTAAATGTGTGAAACATGGCATTGAGCTTTGTCATGTGTGATGCTCAACCTATTAAGACAATTTCCAATGTTCTACAATGGAATGTTTTATTTTATTATTTTATTTATTTTATTTTACATTTGTTGACCGGGCTAGTCTAACTGGATATATGTCCATTTTCAGTAGAGGCCCGGGGAGATAAGCTCCAAGGAAACAAACAAAATCACATATACAAAAATTAATGTATACAATGAACATTGCAGGTGCAGTATGGAGAATAATCAAAGCGGTCATTCGTTCATAACATAGTGCAAAATATACAGATACAATTAGTACAATACAAAATGTAGTTGCAATACATCATAAAGAAAAAGATGGCAGCTGAATTATACAATATATTAGTATACAAGTAGTCATAAAGAAAATGTACGAGCTGAAATTATACAATATATTAGTAAAAGTAGTCTCCTTAATGAGATTCTGAAGATGTAAGTAATAGTATAGAAGGACAGGGTAAGTTGTTATTAAGAAAAGGAACTTGATTACTGAGAAGAGGAGGGTAGGTTGAACCAAGTAAGAAGAGCTAGTTGATCAGTCAGGTTTAGTACAGGGGCACAACCAGTGTGTTCTGAGGAAAGTTTCAATTTGATTTTAAAGAGTGATATAGAGGGAAGAGAGGAAAGTTTGTTAGGAAGAAGGTTCCAGGATTTTCCAACAGTATTAGAGAAAAGAGTGTCCCCAGCCCTGTTGTTTGATTTACAAATATTTACAAGAAGTTTATGTGATGATCGTAAGTTCTTTAGATTGTTGTAGGGGGTAATGAGTGTAGATAGTATAGGGGTATTAGTAGGTTGGTAAAGGGTTTTATGGGCAATGGTCAGTTGGTGGAATTTAAGCTGATTTTGTAATTCAAGCCATCCTAGCTGCTTTAGATTAAAACAGTGGTGGGTTCTGAAAGGGTTACCTGTAGCAAATCTGGCTGTTATTGTAGGAGTTCCATTTTATTAAGGTTGTTTTTAGAGAGATTAGTATATATGTGTGAGGCATAGAGGAGATTAGAAATTAGATGGGTGTGAGCAGTAGTTATTCTAGCTGCAGGAGAGAGGAAGGGTTTGATCCTGTAGAGAGAGCCTAGTTTTCTATTAACAGATTTTAGAGTATTGTTAATATGGGTGTCGAAGTTAAGGTTATCTATGGTGATACCCAGTAGTTTGGTAGGTGGATCTGGGGATATAAGAGTACCATTATTGGATGTTACTGTGAAGTCTATTGAGGGGGACTTACAAGTAGGAGTAAAAAGGAGGAGTTTAGTTTTTTTGGGGTTCAGAAGGAGACAGTGCTGTTTAAACCATTGTTCAACTGTGTTAAACACATTTTGGGTAAGGGAGTGAAGTTCAGATATAGATGTGGCTGAGCATATGTGTGGAATCATCTGCATATTGTATGCATGTAGCTTGGGGGATTGCTAGGTGAAGGTCGTTGATAAATATAGAAAACAGGAGAGGTCCTAATATGGACCCTTGAGGAACACCAATGTTAACGGACAGATGGGTAGATAGAATGTTATGCCAAAGTACAGCCTGTTGTCTGTCATCTAAGTAGGACTGGAACCATTTTATAGCTAGTGCATCTAGTGACAGGGATTTGAGGATATTTATAAGTATCTGGTGATTTACCATCTCGAATGCCTTAGACAGATCTATAAACAGTGCAGAGGAAAGCATACTGAGGTTACGCTTTTTGTTAATTCAGTCAGTAAAGGAAAGGAGGGCAGTAGTAGTGCTGTGGGAAGGTCTGAAACCATGTTGAGAGTTTGAAAGTAAGTTATTTTGGATTAGGTGGTCTAGCAATTGTCTGTGGAGGCATTTTTCAATAATGTTTGCTAAGGGAGAAAGTAGGGCTATGGGACGGTAATTGGTGAGTTCAGTAGAGTTCCCACCCTTGTGAAGGGGGATAATATGAGATACTTTCCAGATTTTAGGGATGTGTCCTTCACTGATGGTTCTATTGATGAGAATGGAAATGGGATAGGTGATGGATTTGGCTGCCTTTTGTAGATATTCAGCTGGTAGTTGGTCTGCTGAAGGAGTGCACGGTTTAAATTTTTGGATAAGGGTAAGAATATACGTTGTTGGGACTGGTTGGAAGACAAATGGAGGGGATGGGTTAGAGTTAGAGTTGGATATAGTTAAGTTCTGAGTAGATAACTGACTGGCAAGAGTTTGAATGGCCTCAGTGAAAAAGGTATTAAAGGCATTAGCAGTCTGCTTGGGATTCTCCTGGTCTGTGTCTTGTGGGTTTGGTGTGATGGATTGACCTGGGTGTTTGTTTGTGTCTTCCGGCTTTTTCCCGGTTAGGGGTCGCCACAGCGGAACTCCGGTCCGCTAATGATTGTTAGAAGATTTTTATGTGCCGAGTTACCAGCTCTGACGCACAACCTTCAATGAAGGCACGCCCCTTCACGCATGTCTCCATACAGAAAACGCTTTAGCTGAGAATCGAACGGACAACATCTTACTGTGAGTCGACAATGCTACCGCAGCACCACCTGGGTGTAATAATTGATTAATACTTGCCCAGAACTTTTGTGGTTTATTATGGTGAGTCTACTGGAATTGTAGGTAGTGGTTTCTTTTGTCAAACAGTATAGCTTTTTTAGTTTCATTTCTCAGTTGTCTGAAGTTTTGTTGGTCTACTGGGTTTTTAGTTAAATGAGACTTATTCCAGTATTTATTTCTGAGATGGATTTTTTGCCTGGTTTCTTTTGAAAGCCATGGGGCAGATTTAGTTCTCATTCTAATAGAGCGGGTTGGTGCATGGTGGTCTACCATGGCTAGGAAGTTAGAATTAAAGTAATTAAGACCTTCCTCCAGTGTGAGGTATTTTAAGGGAGACCAGTTACATGCTCTTAGTTCTCTTTGGAAGAGATCAGGGTTGAAGTTTTTCTTGGTTCTAATTGTCCTAGATATGGTTGGATTAGGTAGATTGGATTTAAGCCTGATGATGTAGGTTAGTGAATGGTCACTTACATCATCAGGGAGGGTTCCAGCTTCATATGTCTGGGGATGATTATTTATGAGAATCCAATCCAAAGTACTTTCTTATTAGGCTTGTTTATCCTGGTAGGGGAGGTAATGGTTTAAGAAAAAACAAAAAGGTTAATATGGCTGTTAGGGTGGCTACTGCTACAACACTTCCAATCAATGTTAAAATCACCTAGGATTATGGTTTCTTGGGGTAAATTTTGGGATAACCAACAAAGGATATTTTCTATGATGGCAATGTTATTACCAGGAGGAAGATAGATACAGATAATATAGATGGATTTGAATGTGTTAAGTTGAAGCTTGGTAATAAGAATTTCAGCGTTGGAGTCTTGAGGTGGTTTATCGTCGTAGGTAGTAATCTGTGAATGCTTAGTGGTATGGCTTTTTAAGATTTGTATTGGAAGGGGAAATATGATGTGTTCTGATATATTGTCATGTTGGGGCATCATGGAACTTATAAACAAAGATATTGGTAATCTCCAAACTCTGGATCCCACCCAGTTCAGGTTTGTAAAAGGCAGATCATGTCTCCTAAACCTGATAGACTTCTTTGAAGCAGTCACCAAAGCCGTAGACAAGGGTAAGGTGATTCACACAGTCTATCTAGATCTTGCCAAGGCTTTTGACACCATCCCCCACTCTGGAATTATAGATGAACTCACTAAACTAGGTATAAATCCCTATGTCACAAGATGGGTTGCCAACTGGCTCACTGACAAAACCCACACTATGAAAGTAGCAGACTCCAAATCCGACTTCAGACCAGTGACAAGTGGAGTACCACAGGGTTCAGTCCTGGGTCCTCTCCTGTTTGGTATCTACTTCTCTGAAGTACAGGCTAACACAGAAGGTCTTTGGCTAATGAAGCTCGCAGATGACTGCAAACTAGGAGCCATAACTGAAACTCCCAACGATGTGCCATCCTACAAAAGGGCCTCAATGAGAGAGATGCCTGGTGTCAAAGCCATGGCTTCAAGCTCAATGCCCAAAAGTGCATTGTCGTCCCTTTTGGTAAATACTCTGTACCCATGAACTACAACATAGGCGGTAGTATATTTAACACTGAAAGTGTGATAAGAGACCTTGGGACACAGGTGGACAGTAGTCTTTCTTTGATAATCACATTGCCACAGTAGTCAGGAAATCCTTCTACGTGGCACACCTCATCACAAAAGGTTTCTCATCCAGAAAAAAAAGAGGTCATTGTTCCCCTCTGCTCATCACTCATTAGACCCATTATAGAGTGTGACGCCCCTTTTGGTATGTACCTCACAAGACATCTACAACAACTGGAAAGGCCGCAGAAATACCTCACAAAGAAGATTACTGGCCTCAAACAGATGCCCTACGCAGACCGTCTCAAAAAACTCCAGCTTTAGTCCGTCGCATATCGCCTACTCAGAGGTGATCTCTGCCTAACATACAAAGCTATGTCAAACCCAGAGCTGTTGGACATGCTCCACTTAAAGAAATCCCAATCCCTCTGAGCTACATGCTCTAGGGACCTAAAACTTGTCACCACATTAAACAGAACCTGCCGGAGGGATAGATTCCTGTCCCAGAGACTTCCCATACTCTGGAATAAACTACCTATCTATATCAAACAAAGCTCCTCATTAGCACTCTTCAAGAAAAATCTTGATGATTGGATGAGAAATAGGAAATTCACCCCGGGGATCACCTCTGTGGCTCTGCTCGACAGTGGCACAGGAAAATAATTTTCTTGGGTGGCAAAAGCCAGGGTACCTTTTTGGCTGGGCTTGTATAGGCCCCAGGGCTGATAGACTAGTACCTACCTATGAACCTATAAACCTATGAACCATGGAATAAAGGATGCAAAATTAGAAACTTATTCCTTAACTGACATTGCCAGAGAAGAACAACCTTTTCAGCATGGAAATTAGACATATAATAATTTCTGAATGAGCCTGATATGTGTGTCATTGTAATTCTTCCTTGGAATGTATTAATATGTGAAAGTCATTATTTATGTTACTAAATATATTTCAGATGGATGGTGTTGAATGCATGGATTAATGCAGGTTGGTTTATTTTACATGCACACTTCACAAGACATAGCTGTCCTAAACACACAGGTGGGATATGTGATGAGTCATGATGATTATAACAAACGTATTATGCCCATCACATGTATTCAAGTGAATTTTATATTAAATATAATCATTGTCTGTCTAGGAAAATGGACACACATCAGCTTGAGGTTATATGTGAAACAATGATATATGCTAAATAGAAATGTTTCATTATGCAAGGATTAGTGATAAATTGCTTGCAAAGAAACAGGTTTAACATTATCAATTTTCTTTAGTGTTACAGTCCTAATCAAAATGTTGTGAGATGTGGGTTTTGTAATCCCTTTATAAAAAGTATCATCTAGGTGGATTCAATCTCCTAATCAGCTGTGTTCTTTACCCAAAGTCACTGTCTTTATACATTGTGCCAAAGGAACAGCTCTGTGACAGGTGGAATTTCTTCAGTCAGTAATGTCCAGAGTGCTGAGGAAAGCACACCATTGCCAGGTCTGTTTGTTCTACCTAAGGCAGTCTAAACAAAACTTTTCACTTTTTTCTTTAAGTAGTGAACCCTTTTTGTATTCTGCCAAGCAAAGGGCAAATGAACCTTAAAAAGGAGACATATTGTTATTAATTACAATGTGATCTCTACATAGGATTCAAACAATGTTTCACAGGCTTTATTTTGCTCATTTCTCTTCAGTTATACCATGTACCACTGAATTTGACATCTGTCAGGTGCATTTACTGAAATGACTACTATCCCTGTTGCAGGGGGCCTCACAACGATGCCAGACATACATGCTCTACCTAAGGCAGCCTTAACAAAATTTTTCACCATTTTGCTTAGATCATAGGATCATGGAAAGTTACTAGGCTAATGACGCTAGTGCCCTTACAAGCCTAGCCAAGTTCTACCCTTGTTTCCATGATCAGCACCTAATACCCCTGTCCAAGAGGGACACAGGCAGAACCCCTAGGGTGAATTTATGGTTACCTATCTAATCATCCAGGCTGTGTTTGAAGAGGGCCAATGAGGTGCTCTGTTTCACATGAAGTGGGGATCTGTTCCAAGGGTGTGGTACCTCTGGGAGACAAATCTGTCTCTCCAGCAGGTTCTATTAATGTCACATACCAGGCTAAGGTCTTTAGAGTTCATAAGCTGTGTACCATTTGACTTGCGGATATGCAGCATTTCCAATAAAGCAGGGCCAGATATTGCCTTATATGCAAGGCAGAGATCATCTCTGAGTAGTCTGTATGAAACCAAATAAAGTGACAGTGATTTCAGATGATTCACATAGGGCAGATGCTGAAGACCTTGAATTTTCCTTGTGAGGAATCTTTGTGGTTTCTCCAATTGCTGAAGGTGCTTGGAAAGGTACATGCCAAAATGGGCATTGTACTCAGTTATTGGCCTGATGAGGGAAGAGTACAGGGAGGTTATGACTTCTTTTTTCTGGAGGCCATACACTTACTTATGAGATGAGCAATATAGAATGGCCTTCTTACCACTGTGGAGACATAGTGATCAAAAGTAAGATTGCTGTCAACCTGTGTGCCCAGGTCTCTCACCACTGAGTGCACGTACTTAGGGTGTTGCTATTGATGTTCTTGTTAGGAGAAGCATCCTTCTTACCAAAAAGTATGATAATACATTTCTTTGCATTGCATTTAAGGCCATGAATTTCACACCAACCATTTGTTTGTGTAAGACCCTCTTGTAGGATGTTGACATCATTTGGAGATTCTATGACTGTTCACAGTTTGCAGTCATCACAAACTTTGTCAGCTACAGACCTTTAGTTTTTGCTTATACTTCAGAGAAATAGATTTCAAACAGTAGGGGTCCCAGGACTGATCCTTGTGGAACACCACTGGTTACAGGTCTGCTGTTAGAGGTGGATCCTCCTACTTTGACTATATGTGTTTTATCAGTGAACCAGTTAATGACCCATCTAATGATAGAAAGGTTGATACCTAGCTGGGTGAGCTTTTCAATGATTCCTGAGTGGGGGATAGTGTCAAAACTCTTGGCTAAATCTAGGTAGTCTGTATGCATAGATTTCCCCTTGTCCATTGCCTTGGTGACTGTCTCCAAGAAGTCCATCAGGTTTAGCAGGCATGATCTCCATTTGACAAATCCAAACCGAGTAGGGTCAAGTGTTTGGAGATTACCTATGTCTTTGTTTGTTCAGGTCTATGATGACTCACACCATGGTCTTGCAGATAAGGCTACTCAGACTAATGATCTATAGTTCCTGAGGTCAATGGAAGCACTACTGTTCTGTAAAGGAAGAGATGGTGAACCCAGTTTGCATGCTGCTAAGTGACGAGCAAATGCATCTTAAAAAGGAGAAAAACATGATACATTGTGACTAATTGCAGTATGATCTCTACAAAGGATTTGAAACATGCTTCATGACCCTTATTTCTCTCAAGTTACTTCAGGTACACATTGTACCACAGAATTTGACATCTGTTGGGTGCATTTATAGAACTACTCTTGCAGTAGTGGGGATGTGTGCAATGGCATCAAGCATATTTGCTTTACCCAGGATAGCCTAAACTAAATGTTTCTCCTCTCTCCTTAGGTAGTGTATCCTGTTTGCACAGTGCTGAGTGGGAAGGAAATTGAAAAGACTTTAGTAAATGAATACATGATATAAAAAATACAGGAAGTAAATTAAATGTCATGCATGGGTATATGCAGAAATGAACAGAGCAAGAAGTATTGAAGTGAAACATTTTTCCTTCACATATCTCCTTGCAATTTCAGACATGACTTTTCTGTAACACAGTATCTCATTTGTAGGTATTGACAAATAATATGAAATTGGACAGACTAAAGATCACATGTTGTTTGTGGGAGTGGCAACAGTTGTCTTTTTAAAAGATGACAGAATGGTATCACAACATATTATTAAATATGTATTCAGACAACCCTCTGTGAAAGTATCATTTAAGTGGATTTGAAACATGAATCACATGTCCTTTATCTTTAAGCTCACTGCACTTAAACCTTCTGCCACGGTGAAAGTTAACTATCAGGTGTATTTTCTTCACTGAATACTATCCAGAGTGCTGACAGTCACACAATGCCACCAGTCTAGTTTGTGCTACCTAAGGCAGCCTAAACTAAATTTTGCACATTTTTCTTAAGCAATGAAAGTGATTTCCATGCTCCCAAGTGGCATGAAAATGCAGAAGGCAACATTTATCAAAAACATTCAAACAGCTTTTGGGGAAAAACAAGTTGAAGACACATGAAATGAACCACAATGCATATGTAGCAATGAGCACAGACAGCTAGTAATGTACTACAGTGATATATTCAGCCATCTCACATTTCATTGCCACATCAGTATTATCATATATGCCTCACAATTTCAGGACTTTAGCTAATGCCATGGTAATAGAAAAGGGCAAAATGACCAGCAAATATGTTATCATTGTTCACAAAGTGTACATAATTAATCTTTAAATTATTTCAAATGACTTATCTGTCTGTAATTTTTGTCAGTGTGACCTTACTTAAGTTTCCCACATCATTGCATTCATAAAACAAAATGAGTGTGAAGAATTATTATAAACTCCTTCAGTGAAATGATCTGGGAATGGGTTTCAATCCCTGCGTCACCTGTACTGCTAATCTAAGCAGAATAACCTGAGGCATTATGCTACAGAGATACAGTAGGAGTGTAAAAACTTTAATATATTCATTTAGTACTGTTCAGACTGTCAAGTAAAATACAACAGCGCCAGTCTACACTGTGCAATTGATGGCCATCCAAACAAAAATTGTCAGTTTTCACCCTGGGCAGTGAAATGCAGTTCAGTGTTATTGATCAGTGCCAGTTAATGGTGTGCAATGCCAAACAGTGAGTACATGATACAAAAAAATGTAGATCAAATACTTTACATGTACTTGTTTAGCCAAATTTGTTATTCGCAGCAGGACCTGTATGGATTTGAACCCTCAAATGAGGGTAGTAAAAAACAATCATTTCACAGTATTTCCCAGAGTTGCCAGAGAGAAAAAAAACATGCATTAAGAAGGTGAAGAAGACTTTTAATGTATTGATAATGTGGTATTTTATCAAGTCACATTGAAAGTGCAACAGAAACAGGTTATGACAGTTTTCCTTTCACATTTGCTAGTGAATGCTTAGATTATTGGGATATTGCAAGCAGCATAGGCATGTACTCACAAAATATTAAACAAAGACTGCAAACACTGCAGATGTATCCCTTTCTTTCTGTCTGGTACCTCATTTTGTTATTTATGCTTTCATGATAGCAACTTTAAGCTATCTTTACCGGTGTTTAAAGTACTCCTTTTAATATGAATAACATTTCTTACCATGGAGCAGTAACTGTTGTTGTTAAAGCTAGCATTTGAATGTTAGAAATGTTGATCTCCTTAATCACTCAATGTACTTTCAGGCTATTTCTTAAGTCTCTTCTACCTGACATGTTCTCAATAGGTGTATATCAAAGAGAGGTAACTGTGAAAGCTGATTGTTCTTGCAGTCAGGGTAATCATAGACACCTTCAAGCCATTAACAAGGAACCCTTCTCAATGCTCATCTTTGCATTGCTAGGGTATGCACATGTAATCGTGTAGGTCCTTACACCATTTGGACATTTCCTAAACTTAATGCAGCTTTTGGTATTCAGGAATTCTAATTATTTCACAGTATTTACAGGGCTGATTCTGCACTATATATAGGTGGCAGTGTAGCGTATGCCCTTGTATTATAACGGGGACAGTCTTTTGAATCACAGAGCTCAATACTGCTAGTAAAATAAGATTTTGGGAGATTTGTCTATTTTCTACAGTTCTGTATTTTCAGGGTACATTGCTATTTCTTAACTAATGCCTTCAGTTTAACATTAAAAGGTCAAGTGCAGTAACAACTGAAAAGCTGTTTTATTATTTTATATATTTTTTTCTGTTATCCCTTCCTTTTGCTATAGTCATGTCTGCATTTTTGCAATTATGCTAGTGAATGCTGCATGGCAAATTATTTTAGTTTGCAGCTTAACTATACCTTGCAAAAATTTTACAGCGGCAATATTATTCAGATAACTGTACACCTCAAAGAAATTCTGTGATTAGGGGCATATTCATTTTTCATAAGAGAGCATTGGTTGTATAACTTTTGTTTGTCTTTACAGTTTCCACACTTACCTTGTCATTACTGCAGTTACAAATTGTGCTCTTGGGGGTTGTTCCTTTCTGATGCTATCAGAACACAGCCATTACATGGTTAAGTAAAGGTTGTTGAGTCTGACAGGCATCAGTTTTTGTTTGTGTATATGCATGGGATCTTAGGCTTTGACCTAGGTAGTGCATGTGTGTGCAATTACTTGACCCATAGCCACAACTAGGGCATACTGTGTATGCTTCTGTCTGCCAGCACCATCCTGCATTTGGTGATTGTTCCTTACACTCCTCATTTGTACATACCACTGCTGCTGGCCCTGTCTTGGGTCCTTGAAACTGTGGTTCTGTCCATTACTGTTCTTGTTTAAGCTGTTTCTTGAGTGTAACATGGCATATACTGCATGTATTTTGGGCACAGGTACCTGGGTTCTACTGCAGTACACCTCCTGATACATCTAGATACTGGAACCTTGATTTAAGCAAATGAAACACATGTTCTGTGACATTTCTAGTTTGAGTGTGGGCCTCATCATAACCTTGTTCATTTGGTTTGTGTGGGTTTCTCATGTGGGTCATGAATCAGGGCTCCAGTGTATAAGCTACATCCCCCACTAGATTCCCTTGAGGAATGCCACCCATAGCAAACCTAGAGTCCAGCTCACAAGTGTGCCATATGTGTAAGTCATGGAAACTACCTGGGTTAACTGCATAGATACATTAGATGATCCCTTGAGCATTATGGACAACCTGACCATTTATAGAGCGGAAAACTTTTTGCTCATGCACCTCCTTCCCTTTTTACTGGGTGGGGTGTTTATTTCTATGTGTTCAATCTACAGCACCCAGTGCTTCAGGAAGAGTGTGCTACTACATAGAATTCTTGCATGGGTCTTGCTGTCTACTCTGTGCATATTGTAGGAAACAAATATGGTCCCTTGCATGTAGTAGTACTGCATTTAAAAACTGATGTAATATTCTACAGGCTAATGCTGTTGACTATCCTAATATATAGCCCTTGTGTGTCTCTGGAAAGTAGCAGTAGTTAGTATATGTAATGTTAAACATAGTATTGCTTCCATTGGGATAGGTTCTCCACTATTTCCCTGAGGCCTGAGGTGAGGGCGGCAGAGATTGCACATTTCATACAGTATTTCCCTGCCCACCCTGTATCTCTCAACAATTTCTGTTTCATGCAATTCATGATGAGCCAACTAGGTCTAATCCCCTTTTTTTTCTTGCCCACGGTTTGGCAGCAGCAACAACAACATACTGATTAAAAGCCCATTGCACATACAGCATAGTGGATGGCACAGTGGTGCAGTGGTTGTGTTGTTACCTCACAGCAAGAGGTTCTCTGCTTTGATTCACAGCTGGAGTGCCTTCACTGTTGAGTCTGTATGTCCTCCCTGTGTTTGTGGAGGTTTCCTGTGGGTGCTCTGGTTTCCTTGCACAATCCAAAGACATGCATCTGGAATGTTTCTCACTGGGCCGCCATTGAAAATTGTCTTTGTTCCAAGTCAGACTTTCCCAGTAAACAAAAGTTAAATGAATACATAGTAATTGCAGCAGCAACCCTAACATGTTCTTTTTTCTAACTGTAATTATGCCTGTATTCCAGAAAGTCTTAATGTGCATGGCAAAAGCCTACACTGAGTGTACACTATTGATTTATAACTTCATGAATAGTTCTACCATGTCTGGATTAGTTAATATGCATGTACTTCAGCTCTTTATGCTTTCTTTAGCATACTCAGCCATTTCCCTTTGAGGGGGGCTCTACACTTCATGTAGAGTCTCTTAATGAATAACAAATTTCACACTATCTATCACTACACATTGTGTAGCTGTTAATGAATCTGGCCTTTTATCGTTAGTAACTTCATGTTCCATAATTCATATTACTATCTTCATCAGAGTGGTTACATTAAATAATTTAAAAAGAGCATAGGCATTTCTAGAAAATGTAGAAAAATAACAGGAAAACGATCACCAACCGGAGCAGGATACCTATGCCAGAAAAATAGAAAATAAAACGTACAAGCACAGTCACTGGCATACAATGGATTTCTAGAAAATGACTAATCTCTTATTCAACAACGATATCTTGCACTTAATATGCTAAAAGAAAAAGCCCCACACTGACTAGTAATCCATTGCAAGGCCTAGAAGTTTAAATTATAGTAAGTAGTAGGAAGTAGGCCAATCTGCTGCATGGGAACCTTTTTTAAGATTATAAATGGAACTAACAGTATCCTTTAAACCTCTGCTAAGTATACGAATCACACCTACTTCATGCATTCCACAAGGACAACATGATTTTCTTTTTTTAATCTACTCCCACAGGACTATGCCCAATGGCTCCTCTATTGTTTTCTCAGTTAACCTATTCATTCTGTAACAGCAAGTATTGAGAATCCCTGGTTGAGGTGAATGCCCTATGATGCTTTTCTTTCTGCTTGGAAATCTCTCTCAGGTCATTTTATAAAAGGTGAGGATAAAGTGCTAGCTAGCAGATTGATGCACTGGACCTGTGAGGTGGCCTAATCCTTCTCTCCTGGCAGAGAATAACCCTTCCATGCAGTAGATCTTTGAAGCTCTATATGTACCATTCATGAGGAAGTGTGCCTCTGCATGGAAAATTCAACTCAGCTTAATGTGCAAATTGCACACAAAAGCACAGGCTCATCAGACTTGAGCTTCACAAGGTAAACAACTAGTGGTCCTTCTTGATATTACCCATGTGGTGAGACAGAAGTATCTTTGTCTCTTCAGGACAGATGCACTGGCAATGGCTGCTCATCCCTCACCTTCTACCACCAGCTTCTACAGGTGCTCAACCCACTGTTCAGACTTGGGTTGCCTGCAAAATAGTCAGGGCTTCATCACTCTACACATTAAAGCTGTCTGAGCAACATGATTTCTTGTCTTTTATTTCCAGTAGCCTTCCATCACAGAAGCTACATTGAATGCAGCAAAACTATTATGTGTGATCCCTGTGAGAATGGCTATATTAAGACTAAGACTCAATCTACATATAATTCAATAAATTAAGGATGTCTGGGAAAATGTGTGGCTATTTCTTAATGCCCCTAACACAACATGTTTACAAGTGTATATTAATTAGGTTTTGGTTTCAGAAAACACCATACGCAATCAAAATTGTATTCTTTTTCTACCGAATTGCATTTTTTATCAGATAAACAAACAAATTAATTTGCACTTCACTATGGATCTACAAAACATAAAATCTACTGAAAACTCTTGTGAATGTGTTGTTTTGAAATGCAGCTTTTATATGTAAGCTTTTCAAAATACACAGATTTGGTGGGTTTTATACTGAGCATTTTACATAAACAGTGGGACAGTTGCTACATTAAATATGTCTGAAGATGATGCTAGGTTTGAGAAGTCATCATAATTTCAACAAATCTGAATTGTTTGTTGAAATGCATGATAATGAGAAGATGGGGAGTAGTTAATAATGCATTATAGCAAATGTTAATGAAACATGCACAGATGAAACATAGAACTACCAATACCATGTTTTCAAAGTGCTGATGTTTTAGTGATTTTTTTCTTTTTTAAGCAATTAGGCAGAGTAATTCTTATCTACAAGTTAAACACCATTTTAAGAGTAAATTAGAATATTTTCTCTGTATTAATGTCTAGTGAAATGGGGTCTATATTATAGTATCAAAGTTTTAAACTTTGAATGCTATAATATTTCTGTCAAAAACTCAAAATAGCGAAGCCCCGGAACTTTACCTAGGGTAAGATTTCGGTTGTCCGTTCCATGGCTTCGCTATTTACTCTACTGTGGTGAGAAGGTTACTGACTGGGGTAAGGTAAGTATGCAAACGGAGGTTACGGATCAGGTTAAGATAAGTGTGGGAACAGATCGGGGTAAGGTGAGTGTGCGATAGTTAGGGACTTTAGGGTTAGGGAGTGGGTAAGGTGAATGTGCGATAGTTAGGGGCTTTAGGGTGAGTGTGCGGTAGTTAGGGGCTTTAGGGTTAGGGAGCGGGTTAGGTGAGTGTGCGGTAGTTAGGGACTTTAGGGTTAGGGAGTGGGTAAGGTGAGTGTGCGGTAGTTAGGGACTTTAGGGTTAGGGAGCAGGTAAAGTGAGTGTGGGAAAAAATTTGCTGTTCTGTATGTTTGATATTTTGTGGTTTAGATATTTTAGGTACGATGAAATAGCATTCACTATTTAAATCGTATGATAGTGTAATATAAACATGTGAACTGTCTCCTAATTTATTTAAAATATCAGTAATCAGATCCACCTTTCCATGATATCTCAGACAGCTACGAATTGAGGCAGGTGTAGCTCCATATGCTCCATTTGTTCTATGTTGCTTGTGTTGTATAATTAAGCTATATTTACTTTATTTTATTTGAGCTCTGATGCACACAGACCTTTTACAAACTCAGCCAGAGATCACTGTCTGGTTAAGTAACTTGATGTAAGACATAGAGTTAGGCAAACGGCGGCTGAAGGAATTGAATTCTCGATCACAGGAAATAGTTTTTTTAATAACACACAGCCTTAATCACCTATGCCAACTGCTAAAAGTTATGCATTATATTCATAGATTCTTGTATTTCTTGCACATTAAAATAGATCTGTAGCTGGAAGAATGCAAAATAGAACAATTATCACTTTTTATCATTAATAATTTATCAGCATCTGCACAACCACTTTCATTTCATTTATATCCAGTATGCAGTCTTCACCATTACTTGTATTCACAAAAAACATGCTTTTTGTAAACTTACGTATATATATTATACTCCAAGCAGGTTTCTAATACTAAATATGAATGTTTTAATCATAAATGCTGAAACGCACAAAGTGACTAATTTGCTACATAGAAAACTCTGTGAAAGGATAAAATAGAATACTATTCTTCCACTGTTCAGACAGCTAGGAAGGCTATCTGGAATAGTGCATCCATTTTTTCAGAGATATCACCTCTGCTAGAATGATAAGAAAGCTGTAACTTTGCAGAAGACACCAATTTCAGTAATACAAGAACAGCAGCACAAGAGTGTACAGAGAGGCTAAATGAACTGAATAGGTACATAACATTTTATTATTTCAGCGCCTTAACCACAGAATCTTGCAGCATCAGTGACTGTGCAGATTGCACACTGCAGGATACTAGACTATTAGAAGGCTATATGTTTTATATGTACATAGGCACTTGTAGTCATGCTCCAACTATTACCCTTAAGATTTTATTGTACTTATTTGACAAAGATTTGGGAAATTTCTCTGTGGATCTCATGAAAATGCTTTCTATTCAATGTACATGCCACTCAAATTCACTACTGAAAGATTCTAGACTGGATTAATAAAGTTAATGGATTACAAACTCAATAAACAGAATCCATAAGCGCAGCAATTTTTCAGGCAATACTAAATAACATGCTGATAAAAGTAGAAGACACAGAAAGGATACTTCAACCTTGCTTCCAGGACGTTTTTTATGTGGAGAATACTGGATGCATGTAAAGTCTCTCCATTGTGATAAGATTCAAACACAGAAGCAAATTTCATCAATACATAAGGCAGGGGTAATGCATCCACAGCACTATGTCCAGTAAAGTTGGATATTCACTCTCTTGCTTACATCAGGAAATCAGGAAATAACACCCAACATTGCTCAGAACTCATTCAAATTGATACAAGCTACTCTGATCCAGTACATATCACAAATATTCTGGCAAGGAGATGCAGTAATAACTTCACACTAGAGACATCTATACTAAACTCATATAGACCTAAGGACTTAAAATCCCTATCTTCACAAAAGAACACTTGCTAAAGGTATGGCTTAAAAAATGACATCCTCTATGAAACCTGACAACATACCAGGCTGCATGTAGGGCAACACTAAGGATGTGCTGTTGCACCTGTTCCTACATCTGCTCAGTCTAAGCTTATGTACTAGCATTGTCACAAGGTTTTATGCATAGCAGTTATGATGCCTCTTCACAAGGGCAGCCACACTACCATCCCTGTGAATTACAGAGCCATTGGACTGATAAGCCTAATCTGCAAGACTATGAAACGGGTCATAACAGACCTGATAAACTTGTTGTTGTTGTATCTTTTGGCTTTTCCGGTTAGGGGTTGCCACAGTGGAACTCCAGTCCGCTAATGATTGGCAGTAGATTTTTACGTACCGAGTTGCCAACCCTGACACACAACCTTCAATGAAGGTACGCCCATTCATGCATGTCTCCACACAGAAGACGCTTTAGCTGAGAATCGAACTATAAAACTTCTTGTAAGACTTGACCAACAGTTTAGATTTGTTAAAAGAAGATCCTGTTTTATGAATCTGGTATTTTTTTTTTGAGAGGGTAACGTAAGCCATGGACAGTGGTTACACTCTCCATACAGCAGTCCTCAACCTCGCCAAAGCATTTGATACTATACCACATGCCAACATTATCAGAAAGCTAAATGTACTCCATATTGGTTCATATGTAGTTAGATGGATAGCTGATTGGCTGAGGGACAGAATCCACAATGTGAGAGTAGCAGTTGTGGCCACAGAGAACATGAAAGTAAATAGCAGAGTATCAAAAGGTTCTGTATAAAACCTTTGCTATTCAGCATATTCTTCGCTGATCTCTAAATCAAAACTCATGAACTCTTGTTAACCAAGTATGCCAATGATTTTAAAATGGGTAATTTATTTAAATCTCTCTTTGATATGCAGAAGCCACAAAGTGAATGTACATGTTAGTAGTTGGTAGACTGACACAGGTTAAAAAAAAATGTTAAAAAATGCAATATTGTTGCATGTGGAAAACTACCTCCATCCAACTTATAGTGTAGAAAACACCCCACTCCAAAATTAAGATGTTGTGTGAGAACTTTTAACATGGATAGATAATGTTCTCTTTTATCATGTTGCAACGGTGGACAGGAAATACTTGTCTTCACAGACGATCAAAAACATATTTTCTCTAGGTCCAAAAAAAAATCTCGACACCTCTGTATTATGTAATCACAAAAAAAGCACCTGAATCCAGGAAAAGTGACACGGACAGTTTAATTCACTAACGCTGAAACTTCACAACACGTTTTCGTCCTTGACTTCATCAGATACCAACACTCTTGGTGCACTCATCTTAAATACATTAACTAATTAATGGTAGCCAATGACAAACAAATTGATTAATTAGAGTTAGTTAAAAGCACATACACATATATATATACACACACAGATTATACTTCCTAAAACCACCATAAAATTCATACCCTATAATAAACCACAAATACAAAACTTGAATGCTTGTGAATATAAATTTAAATATATAAAAATGAACCTTAAATAAAACTATGACATTATGTTCTAAAAAAATTTTTTGTAATGACAATATTTGTTAAAATAATATAAGAATCCTATAATTTAGCAGATCTCAATTTTAAAACTGGCTTGAGTGAAATCATGTCATTGAGACCTGGTTTTCTATTTGCTTCTAAAACAATTTGCCAAAATAGTTCTCTGTATTCCACCAGTGTTCCCCAATTCCCCCCTCTAAAATGCAGGAGATTTTAAGTGACTCTACTAAACACACTAGGGTATCTATCAATGAAATAAACGTGGCATACAATAAAATACATATGATGATGAATGATTTACTAACAGAAGGACTAATAGATTTAGAGACACACAAATTTTTATATGTTGAAAAACCGAAGGTTCCTTCTATTTTTGGTATACCAAAAGTACACAAAGATATAGATGACCCACCTTTGAGACCAATAGTTTCTGCAGAAGGTTCTATCACAGCCCCTCTAGCAAAATACATAGATTGTAAGGTAAAGAAAGTACTTAAGAACAACACCCACATACTTCAGGATTCCTGGGATCTTCTTAGAAAATTGGACAAATCTTTATTTTCTGAAGGTTTGATTTTTGTTACTCTGGATGTGGTTGATTTGTTCACTAGTATTCCCCACGATATAGGCCTAGAATGGTTCGAAGAAATGTTAATAGGATTTTCAGGAATTACTCATAATGAGTTCAGAACAATTTTGGTATTAATGGAGGTGGTATTAAAAATAATTATATTTTTTTGAAGGTGAATACTTCAAACAATGTAAGGGGTTGCTATGGGGCACTTTGTGCTCCTACTTATGCCAATATTATTATGTCATACTGGGAAAACACCTTTATATTAACTTCGGTTTTAGTAGATTTTGGACATTCTATGGTAGGTTTTAGATGACTTATGTTTTTATGGAAAGGCAATAATGATGATTTTAATTTGTTTTAGAATTCGTAAATAACACTACTGATTTTTTAAAATTCACATACAAATATGATACCCAAATGTTGAATTATTTAGATGTTAATATTACTAAGACTAAGGATGGTTTCAGTTCAAGGATTTTTAGAAAGGAGACTTTTCAAACTCATACTTACATTTTACTAGTTCACATCCACCCCACCAGAAGAGAAGTGTAGTTAAAGGTCAATTAGTTCGTCTTAGTAGAATGACCTCTGAAGACACTACTTATTTTAATGAATGTGGATTTTTGAAAAGGTTATTTTTAAATAGGGGTTACCCGAGTGAACTTTTTGATCAAATATGCAGTGAAGTTACTAGGGAAAGAGGAGGAAAATTTGCTCCTATTTTAGGTATAAGAGGAGTATTTGATAGACAAGATTCAAACAACCTAAATAATGGCGTGGATTTTGAATCTGGTATCACAACAACCTATGATGGTCAGTCAGGACTGGTAAAAAGAATTGTTAATAGGGAATGGAACAACTTTGCTAGACTATCTTACTTACACTGTATTTTTGATAAGGAACTGAAATTCACCTATAGGAGGGGTACTAACATTAAGAATATTTTGGAGAGAGGTACAACTGAAAAATTGTTTGGGAAAGCTACTAGGAAAAAAGTAGGTTTATTTAAATGTGGAAGTTGCAGTTATTGTAAACATCTTAATGTTGGACAAACATTAGACTTACCAATTAGACAAAGGACATTAACTCTAGGAACATATGTTAACTGTAACACCAAGGGTATAATATATTTAGCTACCTGTACAAAGTGTGATTCATTTTACATAGGGAAGAGTGAGAGAATGTTAAAGCAAAGAATCTATGAACATTTATATGACATCAGGACCAAAAAGAAAACAATGCATTATACAAGCATACCATTACATGTAAACTAGCTACATTTAGATTTTTGTGTTACAATGTGTGCGGTTGACCCTAGAGGGGAATTGGGAAACACTGGTGGAATACAGAGAACTATTTTGGCAAATTGTTTTAGAAGCAAATAGAAAACCAGGTCTCAATGACATGATTTCACTCAAGCCAGTTTTAAAATTGAGATCTGCTAAATTATAGGATTCTTATATTATTTTAACAAATATTGTCATTACAAAAAATTTTTTTAGAACATAATGTCATAGTTTTATTTAAGGTTCATTTTTATATATTTAAATTTATATTCACAAGCATTCAAGTTTTGTATTTGTGGTTTATTATAGGGTATGAATTTTATGGTGGTTTTAGGAAGTATAATCTGTGTGTGTATATATATGTGTATGTGCTTTTAACTAACTCTAATTAATCAATTTGTTTGTCATTGGCTACCATTAATTAGTTAATGTATTTAAGATGAGTGCACCAAGAGTGTTGGTATCTGATGAAGTCAAGGACGAAAACGTGTTGTGAAGTTTCAGCGTTAGTGAATTAAACTGTTCGTGTCACTTTTCCTGGATTCAGGTGCTTTTTTTGTGATTACTAGTGAACGTTGGGGCACCTGCCTTCTTCTGTGGTTACCTCTGTATTATGTACTGATTAGGCCTTCCACAGAATACAATGCCTACTTTAGCCTGATAATCATATCAAGTAGTTACAGACACTCCAAATGTCCCTAATAAAAAGGATTGTGGGACTAAAGGACCTGAGCTATCAAGAGTGGCTGTAGGCTTTGTCCCTATATTTGGTGCCCTATAAACTCCATGGGAGCAGTTACTGCCTTGACTTCCAGGCCACTAAGGATCTGCCAAGACCTCTTATTTCTCCACAAATCCAACAGTCCTGCAAACACTAGAACCAGAGATCTGAACATGCTTCAGAACTCTGGTTCTAGAGATCTGAACCTGTTCCAGCAAATAAAAGAATCACAATGGAAAGACAGATGTGTCATGTGACAACTACCTCTTTTCTGCAACAAACTTCCTCTCCAGATCAAGCACTGTCACACACTATCTTCTTTTAAGAAGGAATTAGATAATTAGCTGAGTTTTCAGAAACTGACCTCAGGTATGAATGCCCTAACACACCAAAAAGGAGATAAGGCCTAAAGGTAGGTGTATGAAGATCTAAATGGCCACATCGCTCAGTTGCCATGTACATTCTATGATGCTATGATTCTATTAAAAAGGAACTTGTAGAAGTAGAACATATGTTGTAGGTAGGAGAATAGGTTGACATGGGACAGCCAGTCTTCATTGTACACCACAGGTTTAATAGTAAAGATGGCGATTATGTCTATACTGTCACCAAACATCTTTTCGTATTGTAGAAATAATTAAATAACAGAGGATCTGATACGGAACTATGTTGTTCCTAAAGTTCACAGTTTTATTGTGGTTGCAGTAGCCATTCTTTATCTCTCCAACAAAATATGTCATTTCATCATGTGTTCAGTATTCATTCGTTGCACTTTCCACTTCTTCTGCAAGGAATGTTTTATTGTTTTTTGGCATACTATACCCATAACAGTATTTCGAGTGACACAAACATTATCATTTTCTCTACTTCTAATAAACTCTTCTAATAAACTCTTCTGAGCACTGCAAAATCCTGGTCGTTGTCTTCATATGCTGTCTGGATTTTGGTTTACTTTATGTGACTGTATCCTGTTGACTCATCTCTATTACTTCTTGTAACTCTTCAATGAGTATATTTTCATTATGTGCACATGACTGAATTTCTTGCAACGAATGTCAGAAATCAGCGCTGGATACTGATTGCCATTTGCATAGGTCTTACCTTGTCTTCTCACCCTGTGAAGAAGCCAGGTCAGTGTACTCATTAAAGTCAGTCTGTAGTGTACTCTGCTTACCATGAGGATAATACTCTAAAAGAGACATTTGTATTGCCAGTGATAACTTAGAACACCTAATAAAGACATCAGTCCATTACTGACTAAAAAGTTTATCTTCACAGTACCCCCTTTATCATCCGAATTTCATTTGGGGTACTTCAACTAGCTATGAGCCCTACTGAGTAAATATGTATTCGGTTCCTAACCAGGAAAATAACTCGGTATCATGTTCTTTATTATCTAGTTCATAAATCAGCATGGAACAAATATTATCTGTGGTTTATACTTTAAACATATTTGCCAAAACAGTTCTTTAAAACAATAAAAAAATGGTAAAAATTGATTTACTCTCTTTTATATCTAACATTGTGAATTATTTTGGTCTTTAATAAGATCCATTTAAGCCATATAATTAACTTTTCCTACTCTGGTTAAAATTTCACTCATTGCAGTAAGTATCTAAATCATAGAGATCTACTTTATTAACTCAAACACAAACCGCTCAACTCACATTAAGTTGCTATTGATTAGTGGAGTGAAAGTAGAATTAGAGACACAGCAAATTTTTAAACATTTTTTTTCTGAGGGGCGCAGGGCATTTCCTGCCTCCTGCATTAACCAATCTGGAAGCTTTGCCCTCACACTTCTAAACTATTAATAGGCTGCCTCTGAGGTTGCACAAACAAAGAGAACATATATTTATAGATGTAGTCTAAATATCCATTTATGTCATAGGGCCAGATTTATGAACACCTACAGTGTTCTACTTGTTAAACTTTGTTATAATTGTCTTGTTGCCTGTTTTGTGTACAGTAGATGAGTGCCTAGCTTGATGCCAGTAACTTTGTGCAATGTATAATTGCATATTGCATATTTCATTCCTATAAGCCAAGAATGCCATTGGTGGACACCTCACACTGTTCTGATTGAATACATTTATAAGTGACAGTATGCAGATAGTTTATTTTCTTATGCATTTGTCCATATGATACATATTCCACACTTGCCCTGACATTACTGTAGTTATGCATCATGTGCTTTGGGGCTGTCTTTTTCTCCTATCTGTACACAGACCATACACTTGACATGGGTAAATAAAGTTTGCGGACATCAAATGGCATCACTTTTAATATTTGTATGTGCTTAGGTTGTTATGTGTATTCCTTCGGTGTGTGCTATCATTTGCCTCTTAATTGCTAAGTGTGTGTGTTAATGTTTGAGGGTTAAGTGGTGAGTGCAAGTGCTATCTTTTGAATCTTAGCCAGAGGAAGGCATATTAATATGAATTCAGTTTATCTGTAAAGAACATGGTTGAAAGGGAGTTCTCTGTAGCACTGAGAAATAATTATTTTGATTGAAATTATGCAGTTTTTCATCCCTAGGTTTGATTCCAACATTGGTAAAGTAACATTTTACAGTGTGTAATTCCAGGAAGTTATGTGTCAAGTCTTCCTATTTAACATTCAAAACACAAAGGATAATAAGCCAAGCCACTGAAGCTGTGAGTGTTGACCATCTGAAAATGTGGGAACATGTTGAGGCAAATATCACTGCCATGTTTCACACCTTCTTCGCTGTTTGATGAAATACATTCCACTATGTTTACAAATGCCACTTTTTGCTTACTATCTTGCATATGCAGTTGGCATGATTGTGAAACTGCTACTTCATTGGATTCAGCCATGTTGACTGGTCAGTGTTTCTTTAAGCCTAATAACTATTGTAATTGTATGCAATATTTCATTACTTACAATAAAAAGCTGTATCTTTGATACGGCAGTACAACCGATTAAAGGTACAGCAAAGTAAGGCCATTCCTATCATACCTGCATATGGAAAAGGTGTATAGACTGGATAATCATAATTGTATTCCCTTAAATTATATAGTCATGTCATATATCATGGATCTAATTCTCTCTCTTTTTTGTCTCACCCCACTCCTTTCTCATTTTTTTTTGGGGGGTGGAATATTTTATATGGCTTAAACATGTTTTGTTGTCATAAATTTCTGATTACAAAACCTGACTTTAAAGTTAGTTAACACAGTTTAGACATTCATAAACTAACAGAAAGCAGGTGAACAGAGTGAAAAGGAGATGCACCATTGATCTGATGATGTAAAGGTTTCTCACAAGTTAGGGTAAAAGGAGCACAGCTGTTGAATTAATCTTCTGGTGATACTATGGACCCAGCATCCCACACACAAATTGATTGTTGTGAGATTAGAACTCCCTACCTATCTAGCCATGCAGTTGAGAGAACACATTATTTACCTGAAGTGCCAACACAGAAGTCTGACTTTTACAATGTAAGCACACACTTTCTAGAGGATGACATCAGCGTTGTACTGCAGAAAAGATTATGTTGGGAGAATGGCCTGCCATTGATGTGGACTCAACCTTCCAGTGTAAAATCAACTCCTGGGAACTATTTTATTAAGGCCAACAGTAGTTAAGGTCATATTTACATAACTCAATGCATACAGAGATACAGAGCTTGACTGCTGTGAGGTTAGAATCCCCTACCTATTGACACAATCTAGAGGACACAATACTTAATGGAAGTGCCACTGCAAAAGTCTGACTTTATACTCATTGCAGTGTAGATAGAATTAACTTCTCATTCAGCATTAGAGAAGATATTGTGATGTTGAAGATTTTGTGCAAATCCATATTTGTTGATATGATGGAGTAAGTGCAATGGTATGATCAATAATAGATGCATACTGAAGATGTATGTCAGTTATGTTGCCATTGATATATATTGCAGAACTGAGAGTGGCATGTATGTATCTGTCATAGATGAGACAAATGCAGTTGAGAAAAACAGGCTGGGCAATGAATCATTCATGGATTATCAGGCATTGATGATAGCATGTAAACCTTAATGAATGGTATGGATAATAGCAGTGGTATGTGCTCATGCATGGACAATGTGGACTGTCATTACCAAGCAAAACTTAATGTTCCAATGCAGGAGGGATAGATAATGTTGATTTATGTACTTGAAGGTTGTATGTGGTTGTATATTGTTTGTAAGTATCTGTGCTGCAGTGCAGACTCAACTGTCCAGAATGAAGTAGTCAGTTAAGCACACAGTTCACTGCATTTCACATGAGTACATTAAACAACGTCCATGTAATGTAATAATACAATCCAGTAGCAATACTAATTCCTGTTCAAAATCTCTTCCTAAAGTGCAATGCTGAGAAACGTATTTCTATGGATGTTGGCAGTGTTAATGCATGTGTGATTATACTTAGATTTGTTGAACTGAGACTGTAAAGTACCTTGTTTTTGTTGTGTTCATTGGTGATCCCTGCAAATAAGAAATAAGAATAAGAGAGGAAATGTGATTCCAATTACATTTACAAAATATCTGTTTTATCTTAACATGTTAGTTACATACTTTCTGCATGTTGTTTTATACATTTCCATGTTAGAGCCAAAGCTCAATTAAAAAAAAAGTGTTGTGTCTGCCATCTGCATTTGTGTGATAGTAAGCTGTGAGCAAACATAGTTCTCTGCTGAAGTAAAAAGTGAAAACTTTAATTTTCTGTGCCTTCTATAGTGCAAACAGGCTGTGGTGATGTGTGGCTGTCAGCACTCTGGACAGTACCTAGGGGAAAAATCTTCCTGTAAACCTAGTTTTCTTTGTGGCACAAGGTGTAATATCACTGAGTTAAATAAAAAAAATAGCTTTAAAGTAGGGTTTGACTCCAGTTACAGATCATTTTACAAAGCTAGTCAGGATGTGATTATTATCTGTTATGACTTTAACATTATTTATGTATCTGTCTAAGCCTATTATAAATATATACTACATTATAAATATATGACTATTATAAATATATTGCATGACCAAATTGCATGAGTAATAGCTATTGAAATAATATTTTATATTTATTACATACGAGACATGCTTCAAGGGAAATCACAAATCAATTGGGTCTAAAATGTGGTGTAAGGCAAGTACTCACCACATTTGCAATAACACCTTAAATGCTCTACCTCAGATGTTTGTTTCCACACCTCAAGCAAATGCTGGGGACTGCAACTGATCAAACAGAAAGGGCTTAGACAGATACATAATCAACTCATTCACAGGAAAGACATTTACTAAAACAGGCAATACGAGTTTTACCTAATACTGGATTTAAACCATTGTCAAGCTGATAAGTTAAGTTTATAGACTTAATCACTATCTTTACCCCACCAAGGAAATCCTACTGCATATATCTTAAAATTACACTTTTGAAGGGACAGTGGTAACTGATAAAGCCAATGGCAGATGTACGTTTTATACTTCAGCAAAGTAATGGCAGTCTGGAAATTCCATACATGACATTTTCATCCAGCAGCCTAATTAATAGTCAGCATTACAAAGGAGTGAGAGAAAAGGGCCGAGGACAGAGACAGATATACAGACACCTAGGAAAGGGTGATGTTTTGGTTCATTAATGCACATTTTATGGTGTATCCTTAATATTTATCAGTCATGTTCTGTATTAGTAAGTGATGGCTCTGGGGATCAAAAAGCTGTAGCACAGGCAAAACTTGATGAAGACATGTGTAGAATAAAGAGAGTTTACTAAATCTTCCTTATGGTCATGGATGTACTGGCAAATGCTTAACTGGATAAAAAGTAAGGTATGTGTCATGATGCGTATCATAGAAGTACAAAATCACAGTAAGAAATGCTGTAACATACATCTGGAATGGAACCCTTGATGCTATGGTCAAAAACAAATATTCAAACAACTGATTTTTGTCAACACTCCACAGAGGATGTTGCACTTGGCTGCATTCAATAGTCAAAAAACTATTACAGTAACTGATGCCAATGTTTTCCTTTACTCTGCCTGTACTCTGTATTCTCATAGCACAGGATATTTGACATGAACAGCCATTTAGCATCACTCTGCATTTGGTGTGTGTGGCCAAACTCTGCACAAAGGCTGACAACAAAAGGTGAAGGCTTCCTTGTTGGCCATTTCTGGCAATGTGTGTTGTGTATGACTCTATTTTTGATCATATTAAACATATGAAAAAGGGGTTGATAGAAAAGTGGTGAAATGGAGGGGCAAGCAGAGGAAAGGACACAGGGGAAAGAAAAGAGGAATTTGCAGGAAGTTAGTGGGAGAGAACCATAACTATCTACTTCTTCACAACATAAATGTAGAAGTGTAGCCAGAATTTGATAAATTTGGACTATCACCACACCAAGAGTAGGTGACAACAACAGAATGATGTTGTACACCCAGTTGTACCAAATCAAGTGTGGCAACAAGACACATAGGTGAAGTGGAGAGCTATGTATGGGTTGCTACTTTTTGTGAGACAGGTGCCCATTTTTTATTTTTTTTACTTTCAAAAAGAGAGGAATGATAGGGAAGGTGCTTAGGAATGTGATGGTCAGGTAGGTAGGGTAGGTAAGGAAACAGGAACAGACATGCAGGACATACAAGATAGACAGGGATGGTGATGGACACAATGGTTGGGAGACACCGTGATTGGTGATAGATAGGGGACATCAGAGGTTCATAGGTTCATAGGTTCATAAGTTCATAGGTTGGTACTAGGCTATCAGCCCTAGGGCCTGTACAAGCCTAGCCATAACAATTCCCTGGCTATTTCTTCCCACATTATTTACTTTCCTGGACCCCTGTCTAGCAGGGCGACTGACGTGATCCCTGGGGTGAATTTCCTTTCTCCCATCCAATCGTCAAGGTTCCTCTTGAAGAGGTCCAAAGAGGCACTCTGCTTGACATGTATGGGCAATCTATTCCAGAGTCTGGGGAGTCTCTGGGTCAGGAACCTATCCCTCCAACATGTTTTGTTTATTGTGATGACAAGGTTTAGATCCCTGGAGCGTGTAGCTCTGAGGGATTGGGATTTCTTTAAGTGTAGCATGTCCAACAGCTCTGGGTTTGACATGGCCTTGTATGTTAAGCAGAGATCGCCTCTGAGTAGACGATATGCGACAGAGTATAGCTGGAGTTTTTTAAGGTGGTCAGCGTATGGCATCTGCTTTAGGCCTGTGATTCTTTTAGTGAGGTATTTCTGAGGCGTTTCCAGTTGTTGCAGATGTCTTGAGAGGTACATACCAAATGGGGCGTTGTATTTTTTAATGGGTCTAATGAGGGATGAGTACAGTGGGACAATGACCTCCTTTTTTCTGGATGAAAAGCCCTTTGTGATGAGGTGTGCCACATAGAAGGATTTCCTGACTGTTGTGGCGATGTGGTTATCGAAGGTGAGACCACTGTCCACCTGTGTCCCTAAGTCTCTTATCACACTTTTTGTGTTTAGTGTACTGCCACCTATATGGTAATTCATGGATAGATGTTTTTTCCCAAAGGGGATAACAGTACATTTCTTGGCATTGAGCTTGAGCCCATGGCTCTGGCACCAAGCATCTGTTTCTGTAAGGCCCTTTTGTAGAGTATCCACATCATTTGGGGATTCAATAATGGCTCCCAGTTTGCAGTCATCTGCAAACTTTGTTAGCCAGAGTCCCTTAGTGTTGACCTGTACTTCAGAGAAGTAGATGCCAAACAAGAGCGGCCCCAGGACTGAACCCTGAGGTACTCCACTTGTCACTTGTCTGGAGCTGGATTTGGAGTCGGCTACTTTTACAGTGTGGGTTCTATCAGTAAGCCATTTAGCAACCCATTGGAGGCGCACCCACATCAAGCCTGAGAACAGTGAGAATCAATAATCACCCTCAGAACTGTCATCACTGCCTTCTGTCTCAGTTTCCTGTGTTTAGTGTAGCATCATATTGGCAATGTGGTGAAGCAGCTTTTCTATACAGCTGATTCGGGTACTGAAGGCCCTTTCAATTATAAACTTCACCAGCCCTCCTGTTCCACTAATAATAACCCCAGAATGTACCAGTGCACTAGCTGCTGCGGCAGAGCTACCTGATATAAATGGGGCAGGTAAGGCAGGGGTTGTGGAGGCAGTGCTGACAGCATGGGACACTGAAGTTCTGGGTGTCAGTGCTGATCCACTATGGTCAGTGTAACTCTCTGTGCTGCATGTCATCTTTTGTGAGCAGAAAGGTATGACAGCAGAAGATTTTAAGCCATATAAAGTATCCACTCCCAAATTATATATATATATATATATATATATATATATATATATATATATATATATATATATATATAGTCAGAGCAGTCAGTAACACTTGCAAGCCATTAGCAGCTAGCAATTGCCATTGCTCCTCCCTACTTTCCTAGGGTGTGTACATGCAATCATGTAGCTGCTTACACCTTGTTTACATCCACTATACCAAGTGATTTTTTTTAGTATTCAGGAATGCTAATGATTTTGCAGACCATTTGCATCTTCGCAGTGATAAGAGGGCTGAATATACACTATATAATGGTAATGGTGTAGCTGTGGAAGTAGAAGGAGGGGAGACTGACTGGATACAGACAAACCATTACTGCTAGTTACCTGGAGGTTATGTTCTAATAATTACTGCACTATTTCATAAATTATTTTTGTCCTCTTCACAACCTGCTTACATGTTCATATTTGGAATGTATTTCAATATGCAATTTTGACATGTATGCCATTTTAAACATTTGCTGCTGATATACAGCACATATGTCAGTTCTTGCTGTGCTGTCCAATGTAGTATGGTTAAATCACAGTGTTGTGCTATCATTTTCTATTGCATGACTGCCTCAACTGTATGGATGACTCATTGTATAGGATGAGAGACACACTGGGGTCGAGATTGTCTATGATGGAACATCTGCTAGGGAAGATCTGGCATCCATGTGTCCATAGAGCCAAAACATGCTGTGCAGGTCCTACTCCCATAATGGCACTACTTCCACTGCTCTGTCAGTAAGTGAGGTGTCCCACCAACACATACTGTTGTACAGAGCTTGAGTGTGTTCATGCAGGCACGCACGCATTTCACAAAAACTGCCAAAACTGAACCACACACACATGCTAGGTAGGAAAATCATAATGTTGATTGGGATACATCTCCTGTTATTGTCTCTTCGATATTTCATACATTTCTGAATGTTCTGTGATTTTTGCTAAACCAGCTCACTAGTTTGGTGTCAGCCTTGCCCTACTGCCAACCCAACACCCTGTGCAAATGATGATGACTGTGTTATGTCCTTTTTATTTTGGTTTGACTTAGGGTTTTATATATATACATATATATATATATATATATATATATATATATATATATATATATATATATACATACATATATATGTATTGCAGTTATGGGTCATGTCCTTTGGGGCTGGCTCTGTCTGATGCTATTTGTACACAGATATTACGTGGGTTAGTTAAGGTTGTGGTCATTGGATGGAAAAAATTTTAATATTTGTATGTACTTAGGTTATGTGTATTCCTTCACTGGTGAGTGTGTGTGTGTGTGTTTGTGTGTGTGTGTGTATGTGTGTGTGTGTGCTGACCATTGAGTCTTAGATGGTGAGTGTGTGTGCTATCCAAGGACATATTGTGAAAAACCTTAGTCTGCTGGCTACCTCTGCTGGTCTGCATGTACTGGAGGTGCTGGCTTTGCCTGTGGTATGGGAATGTGTGTTCATGGATCTTGCTGTCCCTGTTGCAGCTGTTTCCTCAGGATGATATTGTGCAACATGGCACAGACTATGAGAATTTCTGTGCAGGTGGCTGGGTCATACTACAAGGCAACCCCTAGTGTGTGACTTCAGTATGCCAAACACATGCTCTATGATGTTTGTAGTTTGAGCTTGGGCATTGTTGTATCCTTTCTCTGCTGGTATGTGTGAATTTCTGATGGGTGTCTTGAGCCATGGTTCCAGTGCATAACCTGCATCACTCAGTAGTTGGCCTTTGGAACATTACCCCTAGCAAACCTTGTGTAAAATTGAAGGCTGCCCTATGTGTAAGTCATGATACTTGTCCGGATTGCCTGCACAGACATTCAGGATGGTCACTTGAGCATTACAGACAACTGGCAGCTGACTGAGTGGGACCCCTTCCTGTTGATCTTTGTCCTTCCCTCTTCACTAGTTGGGGCTTTTATTTCTATGTGAGTACAGTCTGTGGCAACCAAGACTTCAGGGAGGTGTGTTGCAACACAAAATTCCTGCGTTGTTCATGCTCCCTCTTCTGGGATGCATGGAAAATAGATGTACGGCCTTGCATGTCTTAGCATAGCATTGAGAAATTGGTGAAATATTCTGGAGGCTGAGGCCTGTACCACATCTAGCATATCCTCTGTGGGTCTCTGGAATGTACCAGTAGCTAATATCCTTAATGGTATACATACCTTAGTTTCCACTGATATAGGTTCTCCTCGATTTCCCTTGGGTCTGAAATGGGGGTGACAGATGTTA
This sequence comes from Protopterus annectens, assembly GCF_019279795.1. Taxonomy (NCBI): domain Eukaryota; kingdom Metazoa; phylum Chordata; order Ceratodontiformes; family Protopteridae; genus Protopterus; species Protopterus annectens. The sequence continues at coordinate 1,526,225,602 of NC_056735.1, forward strand.
CAGAGTTCCTGTAGTGTTTTCCAATCAACACTGTAACGCTCTACTATTTTAATATCATGCAGTCCATGATATGTTACATGGGGTCTGAAAACCTTTCTTCTCCTTGGACTTGGTCTATTAGCAGCTATCTAAATGTGATGGTGGCTGTATTCCTATAGGTTTTAGTGTTCGTGGCAAAGAGCTGCACCATCTCTACATGGATACTTTATAGCTTTGTAAATGGCTCTGCCATATCAGATTGTTTCATTAGCATGTAATTCATCTCATTATGCATTTATTAGCATATTCTGCTATTTACCTTTATTTGGCAGCTCTACACGACATGAAAACAAAATGGTGCACTATCATATGTGTATCACGCCATGCAGAAATTAGCCATTTATCAATCTGTCCCCATAACCAGTTTGGAAAAAATGTATTATTTGGCAACAACAAGAGCTCAAACACTGAATGTCAGTGAAATATAAGGTTTTGAAAAACCTTAAATGATACCACCACATCTTCTTGATCACTAGCCCAATCTCCCATTACAGCTAACAAATTCTCAAGAATTAAACAGTAGAGGCTCTTTAGTATTTGAGAATATTCACCTTGATTGGATATCCATTCAGAATGCCCATTGTGAAATGAGGATATCCCAAAAGAAAGAAGTCAAGTCCATTAGCTGAATCATTTCTCATCAGCCAGACCTTCTATTGATATAGACATTTATTTTTAATATATTTTACAAATAATAGGGCAAATTATAACAAAAAAAAAAAAAATCAGGTACATTATGCAAAACTGCATATTTAAAACATATTGTTAATGGTGCTATGATTGATTCTAGAGCCAATAACCACACCATTTAACTATGCAGACTTTCACTAACAATTGGCAGAGTAAAATTTTAATTTAGTTGCCTTGTACTGTGCATAATAGCAATAACCCATGTCTGGATATGGCTATCACAGAATTTACCCATGGCTCTCTTTGTTTAATTACTCAGGCTTTGTCCTCATTATCAAATTACACCAGCTATGGGTCAGTCCTGTGAAACTCATACCCAGTCATATGCTTTTGCTAAATTAAAGTCTCCTTAACTAATTTAATAGTACAGGAGATCAATAAGGAGCCTAGTCCATATTCCCAGTTGCCCCAAAATACTGCCCGATTAAGTGGCTTGCTCAAAGTCACATAATAACAAATGAAGGCTATAGGAATGAAACTTTGCATCACAGGAAGTAACTCATTGACAGCACTTATCCTTAACCCTCTGCACTTTTCTGCTTTTTTTATTAAAGATAGTGCCAACAATACCTGCAGTTTTTTTTTTGATAAATGGCTTCTTTACTGTTGAATGACATGAAATTCCCTTAAACGACTCAGAATATCAGTCATTGGTTTCCATTAAAAATCATTGCTGGTATGGTTTCTAATTGTGCTCTGACAATAATGCACTTCTTTTGGAAGATTTGTCCCTTCTTTGAGTTGGTGTGGTCATGAATTTGGTAAGTTCAGGGGGTGTGAGGGACAAGGGGTGCATGGGGGCTTGCCTCGCTGCAAAAATGTTTAAAGTTAAAATGGCCATCTGTGTTTTGGGCATTATTGTTCATATTTTGCATTATAGGCTTTGCATAAGTCAGTGATTTATAATAGAACCTTGCTAAATACTTAGAAAATAATTACAAATATGCATGTTCTCAGCTATTTAGTTTGCCATATCTGGAATATATACTATTTTCAAATGCTGCTTTTCAGTTATTACATTCCTTCCAGTTAAATCTAATTTTCATTTCCATACACAATGTATGTACCCTGAATCTTCTTAAATGTTTTTTCAACACATTATTTTCACCACCACCAGATCCATTGTAATAAATTGTGAACTTGCCTTATAACTGTCGTCTACAGTCTTCTCTTGGGATTCTTTTGTTTTGTATCTACTTTTTTCCTCAAGCCCTCTTCCACTTCTAACATCTGTCACCAACATCTTGCATCTCTGTTACTTCCAGCCTCTATGAAGGAGACTCCTAAATCCTTTACAGATGCAGGAATGGCACAGAATGTGGGTCATTTGCATTAAGGCATTCTACTTCTTATTAAACAGCTTTGAGTTGCATTAGCTTGCAATGTCTGTGCTGGTGTCTGCAACCACATCTACTCGCCTGAGGCAGGGGAATAGTAATGCTGTACCAGGGCCTTTACCTTAGCTATGGGTCACTGTGACCTTTCATTTTTATGACTTCCCATTTGGGCTTTATTTTTGTTAGATAGCTTCATGATGTCAGGCTGCTGTTAGAGTGTATGTTTCTTCTTTTCCTAAATGCTAGGATTTGCTCTCTGACTCAAGAAGAATTGAGGTAGCTTCTACAGAGCAGAACTTCATTTTTTTTTGTTGTTCAGAGCTCTTCTGTACAGTGGTACCATTGTGTCCAGGAGCTACTTCTGTTGCAGCTGTTCATTTTGCCAAAATGCTGTCTGCTTTGATTGTTGTTTTCTGTTTTTGACTATGCTAACCTGTAGTAACAAACAGTATCCTTCTTGGGATTCCTGGTATTTTCACAGTCTCCACTTTCATGTTATGTGACTATAAGAATACAATATCAGTTCTCTCAATTTTTAAATCTAAAAAAAGTTATGTGTGGTTTCTGGGTAGTATCTAGTATACAAATAAGTCAGAATCTTAATAGAATCCAGCAAAGCCAAGTCTGAAGCTAAAATAGCCACCCAAGCCAAGGACAATCACAATGGCTTTTTTTAGTTATGTTGATAATCAGAGAAACACAATGCACCAAGTAAAAACCAATGGCAAAGAGCTCTGGCTATCTAAGCTTGCACATAACTGCAAGCTAGGAGCAGTTATTGAATCTCCACATGACTTAGTTATCCTGCAGGAAGGTTTGAACCAAACAAATACTAGTGGTAAAATCATGGACTGAAACTAAATGCCAAAAATTATTTGTCATATCCTTTGGGAATATTTCTACCCCAAGGAATTACCATATTGACAATACACTTCTGAGAGTTCACCTATTTCTAGACAGTGACTTCATTTTCGATCAACATGTGGCCACTGTTGTAAGAAGGTCCTTCTATACTGTACAGCTAATAAACAAAGGTATTGTGGCTATATCTAGAAATGTCATTGTGGTCCTTTAGTCAGCAGTCAGTAGGAAAATCATTGAATATAATACCCCCTTTGACATGCATAGGTCCAGAGATATATTACTAAAAGGATACAAGATCTAAACAATATGCTCTACATGTACTGTGGATACTAACAGGCATGTGTGGGGCAAGTTAGGCATCCTGCAACCCAACTGATGGACCTAATGCACATTAGCAAGTCAAATGCCATAAGAAATACTCAGTCCAGGGATTTAAAGCTTTTCTGCAACATAAACAGAGTGGTTTGAAGGGGCTGGTATATCTAGCAGAGGATATCACTTTCTAGAATAATCTCCCCATCCATATAAGACAAGGCTCATTCCTGTCCACTGATGGAAATGAGGGTTTGACTACTGACCTATGTACCTGTTAGTCATCTGTCTAGTGGGCTGGGTATTGCTTCCTTATATTCTTGATGGGAGTTTTGGACTGATGCAGAGGTCATGTTCCCTTAGGGTAGCCAGGAAGAATGGTTGGGTCAATCCTTCAATTTGGTTGTACAGACAAATGCCCTCTACAGAAAAATCATTTGCAGAGGTCTGCACAAAGCTTCTCCAATGGTGTTCTTATATATCATCAGATGCCTAGGTTACTAAGAAATCTACTGCTACTGGCTGAAATGACTGGTTTCTTGCACACAGATTTGTGACAACACTCTACCTCTGTCTGACAGTGCTTGAGGTAGTGTACATTTGCTCTCTGTACAGAAAGCAAACCCACTCTGTAAAGGGTTTAATCTCCCTAGACTGTCAGCATTTGGAGGTACTAAGTAGGAAGAGGCTAGAGATGAGCAATGTTGTTGGTTAAAAAAGTACTTAGGAAATCAGGGTGAACTGATGTTTCTTACAGCTTTTTGTTCTTGCTTTTTTAAAGTAAAAGTTGAAAAAATGACATAAAGAGTAAGTTGTATTTTTTAACTGCTTGCATACATTCATGATACTGACATTATGTACCCTGGCACACTGAGCAGCTATGCATTTTTGTGATTTCTATTCAAATTAAAAATACATTGGGCTGGAGGCTTAAAAATGTGGGTCTACCCAAGACAATCCTATATATTATTTAACACTAGTCAAGCCTGTTTTTTTTTTTTTTGACAACAGATTCCATATTGAGATAATAGCAATAATCTCAACAACAAAACAGGTAAAAACTTCTCAAAAAAAGCAATCTAATAAACCATAGCTTATTAACAGCAGTCTGTATCTATACAATACCTAACAAACTCGTTATAACAAGATATCAGGCCCATAATTGAGTACAATGCCCCTTTTGGGATGTACCTTACCAGACACCTGCAGCAACTGGAAAGACCCCAAAAGTACCTCACCAAGAGGATCAAAGGGCTCAAACAGATGCCATATGCTGCCTGGTTAAAGAAACTCCAGCTCTACTCAGTGGCATACCGCCTGTTCAGAGGCGATCTGTGCCTGACGTATAAAGCCATGTCCAACCCGGAATTAATGGACATGCTGCACCTCAGAAAATCCAAATCCCATCGAGCTACGCGCTCGAGAGACTTGACCCTCAGCACTGAAATAAATAGGACATGCTGGAGGGACAGATTCATAACCCAGAGGCTCCCTTCACTCTGGAATAAAATCCCAGTCCAGGTTAGGCAGAGTCCCTCATTGACTCTCTTCAAGAGGAATCTTGATGAGTGGATGGGAGATCATAGGTTTACCCCGGGTATCACTTCTGTGTCACTGTTAGACAGAGGCACAGTATACTAACCTCGAAAAAGGGCATAGCAAAATAAATTTAAAATGGGTGGCGAAAGCCAAACACATTCTGGCTAGGCTTATAAATGCCCTAGGGCAGATAGCCTAGGCTGAACCTATGAACCTATAAGATAGAAGTCTCAGACTGACAACTTTAAATGTCTAACAAACCCCGGTACATTAATTATCAGATACTATACTGGACCTTTATTTACCTTATACCCTGATTATACTACCTTGTACAGATTAGGAAAAGAATTGATAAAAATAGAGGAATATTCTTTCCAAACAGAGCAACATAATGTTTTATCAGAGGAGGCACTTAACATATGAAAGTGTGACATAAAATAACAGCCAAATCTTTTGAAAATTTTTCCAGGTCTTAAACAGAGTAACTAGCATGGAATCCACTACCATTCTTAGCCAACACCAAGCAGTTCTGGGCAATTAATAACTGTCATCTGCAATGTCATTTAACTAAAAATGCATGTCCAACAGAAGTGGCAAAAACATACTTATTGCCCATTGTAATGCCCCTATCACATTACTCCACATGCATTTTCCCATTCACAATCCTGTTGGCATTGGGAAGAGACATTTGCAACACTTACCCTGCCCTCTACCCCATTTTATTGAAAAATAAAAGTGAATAATGCCAGGGTAGAGACATTTATTTCACTGCAGGGGTGGTATAACTGTGCCAAAATAAACCTTTTTACACATGACCAGTCTGCTCATGTTAATTCACAGTGCACAAGATCCTACCACTTACCTAATAAGTGCCTCCTTGATGCATTCCCAGAATTGTTCAAATGGCTGTGCAAAGAATTTAATCTTTCCTGCGGACTGTAAACTGGGTTTTGACCCCCAGGAAGCTGACTTGCCCTCTCAAACCACAGAGATTCTTCTGACGGGGAAACATACACCTTAGTGACTATGGATCTAGTTTGGAATTTATTTTATTTATTTATTTTACATTTGTTGACCGGGCTAGTCAAGCTGGACATACATCCGTTTACAGTCGAGGCCCGGGGAGAAAAGCTCCAGAACAGGTAAGCAACAATTTTAAATGACAAAAAAAATTAATATGCACAGCAATATACAAGTTGAACAAAGGAGAAAATTACAAAAAGAATCTAAAAATACATTAGAAGTAGAATTAAAATAAGAGAAAAAAAAAATTAAAGGCATGGTACTATAGTTAGACTAATAAATCAGATGGAAACAATATAGGAATACGTTACAAAAAGATTCTTAGTAAGGCATAGTTCTAAGAAGTGACTCACGGCAATTAAAAGTGTAGGTTAGGATCTCAGTAAGGGAGGAAGAGGAAGATTAGGTGTATGGAGTCGTGTTTTCAGTCGGGGTTGGTACAAGGACATAACCATTGAGTTTTAAGATGTTCTTTGATATGTTTTTTGAAAAGAGTAGTAGAGTCTTGATTAGTTAATTCTTGAGGGAGTTGGTTCCAGTTTTTACCTATGGAATTTGAAAATAATGCGTCACCAGCTTTATTGTGCGATTTAGTAACAGATACTAGAATACTTGTCACCACCTTACATCCAACTCAGTCCTTCACAGCTCTCATGAGCTTTGTCGAGATAACAGAGAAAAAAAGCAATATTACCCTGCACATATTTAGTACACCATGTCCCCATCAAGCCAGTCCTTCCAATTTAGTAATTTATCTTCTTCTAAGAACATTTGGTCACTCCACAAACATGATGTAGCTACTAATGAGTGGGTTTGCATTCAAACAGAGTCTGTTTTAGTAGCAATAAATTAAGACAAATTTTGCTTTTAAAATATATACAGATTGCAGAAAATCAGAGCCCTATTTTGCCATTTAGGGCCTAAAGCACTTAAGAGGCATTCATCTTTGACTGTCTCTGTATAAGTAGACATGATCAAAGTTCAGGTAATTACAAATATGAGGATGCATATGCTGTAGTAAGTTGTCTTTCTGCCTTTGTCTGTGGAATGGCATAAATGTCGTGCATGGTTTCTCCATTTATAACAGTAATTTTTAAAAACAAACCAGAAAGACAAGTTTTTTTTTTTCAAGGGTGGTAAGTTTGGTGTGTATGTGTTTATAAAGTAGGAAAATGTTTTTGGATTATTTTTTACTGCAGCTGTCTAACGCTGATAAATAGCAATTTACTAGAAAAATAAAATGAATTGATTAAAAATTATCAGAATATCTGCAGTTTATAAGCAAAGTACAGTCTATGATGAGTAGTTAAGGGAGTAGCTAACCTTGTTTACAGATCTTGCCTTTTTTACTATATCTGAATCTTTTCACACAAGTTTTTCTTAATTTGTCTGAGCTGTAAGAAGCCACTTATCCTATTTACAATATTTATTTTAAGAGACTTTTTGAATACCTTTTTATTAATGGTAAGTGTGACACCGGGGATATACTGCCAGTCCAGCTATCTGGAATTTTGTAAATAATCATATGTCATTTGTGAATAGTAATATGATTCATATGCTTGTCTTACAAATGTAAGATGACTGTATGTTATGTACTGAGCTTTAAGAATGTAACCACAATGTACCCTACTGGAATAGAACAGAAATGTATATCAACTATATAGCTGTGCAAATGTATGTTTTAATAGTAGTAGCTAGAACATACAGAGTTAACTTGCAAAACATCAATAAAATAAGTTGCAATTAAAAGTGCTTTACGATGTGCTATAAAAAGTAGGTTCAGTCCAGCAAGCAGACACAATGTCTAGAGTTAGAAGTTTCTTTCTATTGTCTTGGAGAGAAGTAATTGCTAGGTCTAAAATGTAAAAGTATTTAATTGTTTTACAACTTCTAGTTCTGAGCAAACATCTGAAAGATATGTGTTTTTCACAGAGAAATGTTAAAATTTGTTAAGCAGGTGACAAAGATTAATGTCATCCAGGCTAACCCAGCAGTAATGTTTTGATATTAATTTGGGAACTCTCTCAAAGACTATGCATTTTGTATCTTGTCTTGGATGTAGCAAGAAGTTCCAATCATCTGCATTTGCCTTGTTCTGTAAATAAGTTATTTAGGGTATAGTATCTTTTAGATATAGATAGGAATATAGTAAAGATTAATTTAGATGTCTTTTGTATTTATTTGAGACTGTCCTGCAATGTTGCTTTAAAATATTTCCTGTGATGTGATTCTGAACTCTGTAGTTACTGTGTTGTTTGAGTTTTGTCTTGTTCTTTTATTATTTATTATTAAATATATTTAAACCTTTTAATTGTGGCCAGTTTGTATGAGATATTTACACTCTTAGAGTACTTGTATATGTATTTGGTGACACTGTATAGGCCACTCCTAAATAGCCTTAGTCTTGGTCACACTTACCATTTAGATTAATAGTAACATTGCACAGTAAGATTTGTCCCCTTTGGTAAGGGACTTAGAAGTAGTTGATAAGTAGTGGCTGGTTGCAGCTGGTACTACCTTATAGTCTGAGCAGATGGGGCCATAGCTAGAAAACCTGTGCCAGCCTTCCCCAAGTGTGTGTTTGCATTTGTGTATAAATCAAATCTCAAAGTGTGGGTGTGTCAGCTATTTCAGCAGGGACATGAAGTACTGGTTGGACAGAGAGGGTGCTGGAGGTTTTGGCTTGGCCACTCTGCTGAGATCTCAACCCTATAGCTGTGTCATTGGAAGTCTTATTTGGGATCTGGAGAAAGAGGGAGAAACCAGCCCCAGACTGAACGTGGTCTCTGTGTGCTCTTAAGGGAAATTGTACTTTACTGTGTGTGTGCACCTGTAATCCTCCTGATGTATATGTCGCTCACTGGTGCTAGTGGTGAGGACTGAGGCTCCTTCATTACTGGGCCAGTGTAGAGGCATCACAGTAAGTATCAAATAGCAGCATTTTGTCAAGATGGAAGGTTTCCATAAATTGTGAACAGATTCACATATTGCCAGTGCTTAGATGTAATTTGTGCCATACACAGTCACTGATTTCACTAGTAACATTCTTCTTACTTCGTACTACATATGCAGATAATTGTGTATTCTGGGAATGTTCTGCATGTTTTTAGCATATATATATATATATATATATATATATATATATATATATATATAGGTCTACTTCACATGACTGAAATTTCATTTGACTGAATTTCATTTCACCAAGACCATAATACCGAATTTTCATTTGACTGAATCTCATTATACTGAACTGTAAGCCAAAGACATGATGTGGGTTTCCCTTCTCCTGTGACTTGCTTGTGATAAAAATAATTACTGTAACTTATAGTGCTGATTGTCATAATACAGATAGTCATGTAGAAACTAGTGTTGTAGTAAATGTGGATATGTCTGTCTACATTTTTATAGGAAGTATCTCAAGTAATATGGTGATGTTTGTGCATTTCCAGCAGTAGTGGCAGTGTGTAGACTACTGTAAGGTAAGTAAAAGGTATATGCCCTTTCCCCACTATAGTTTGATCCTGGAGTTAGTATATATAGTTAGGGGGGTGTGGGGGGCACACAGCTCTCCACAATGGGGGGTGTGGAGGATGTAGCTCCCTACCTAGTTTGGTTTTATATCATCCAGTTTCTGTTAATAGTGTACGTCAGTAGTTTTTAAGTTCTGTAAAGAGTTAGTCATTGGTGTTGTAAATTTGCATGTCTATGGTATACAAGTTAGTATTTTGAAATTTAGCATTGTAAGGTTTCAGTACAATTAGTTTCAGTCAAGTGAGTTTTCAGTATTTTGAAAATTAGGCATTTTGGTCTCCGTCAAATGAAAGTCAGTCAAATGAAATTTGAATCCTTTGAAGTAGATCCATGTATGTATATGTATACATACACACACACGCACACACACACACACACACACACACACACACACACACACACACACACACACACACACACACACACACATATGTATGTATATATATATATTTATATATATATCATTTAATAATGGAAGAAACAACATATACAGTTCATGGTGGCATCATAACTGATTTTGCTAAAGCAGGAAGAATTGGAGAATTTGTTAACTTTTGTTGGAAATGTTCAGTTTTGTCTTGCCAAAATGTAAGTAAACTCTAGGAATATACAAAATGTGTACTTTATTTTCTTGTTAAATGGTCTCTTGTCCTGTAAACCACTGTATACATTTCAGTTTGATCAGAGCTTTTCTTATCAACATTTTTTTTTGGAGCAGTGAAAACTGTATGGTTTATTTTCCTGTTATATATAACTCTAGTTACTCTCCAACTTTGCTTTACATAATCAAATATTTAAGTATTTCACCTCAGCTAAAAAGTGTTTGGATTAAGCATATCTATCTTGCCAGATGCATAAATAGGACCTGCAGGTCAGATAAATAGTTTATCTCAAAGAATCCATCCTTTGTGGAATAAACTTCCCTTAGATGTAAAACAAAGTTGCACCATTACCGTCTATAGCCTCACTTTGTATGATTGAATGGAAACCAATAAATTCACCCCTGGTATAGTATTCATATTGTAAAGTACTGACAAACTGTGATCATTAATCTGTTACAAATGATCTACCATATCAATAGTCCAGTATGAACCATTGAATCTAACAAAAAAAAAGGCAGTCTCAATTAAGGAATGACCCCCAGAGAAGTAAATTATTTGCTGTAGATGATTTGCTCATACAGGGTAAGGTGCTGTATTTTGAAACAGCTTCATGAACTACTATTTTCAGTTGTCTCTCTCTCACTTCTAAAATGTACAAAACATGAAGTTACACATCAAGAAACTCCCTTGTAATCTCTCATATGTGTTTCTGTGTCACATTTAGATCTGAAACTTTCTGTGTGGGCAATTCTATAATTACAAGCCGCTTACCTAATGCATATGAGTGATAATTTTAGTTCTATGCAAGCGTGGTCTGCCCAGGATAAATGCACATTTTAAAGTTACAATTGTTTGCATAAAAAGATACATCATTTAGTGTCTCTGCTTCAAATCTGGAAGGAAGGACTATGAAAAAATTTTCAAGCTGAGTAATTGATTAATTTAATTCTGTTATTAATGCAGCATATAATATTACACTCTAGGCAATAATTCTGAGCTCCATGAGAATAAAACAGAGTCACTGTAATTGCTTCTAAGAAATCTGTTTCACATTCTATATTTGATACTGTCATACTCACATTCTGCTCTGCCATAGCATACATGCTTCCAGACTTCCACCTGAAGTTCTGCAAACATTATTCATTATTTTAATGAAAATGTGTATTTAAATTTATTGCAATCATAATCATAAATGCATTATAATAAGTGTTAGTGTTACTCACATTTGATTTGTTTGCAATTAGACCATCAAATAAGTAATTCATATTAACTAGAAGGAATTCTTGTTCATTGTATCATTCATATTAATAGTAATATAAACCCTTTCTGAAAATAAATTCACCTTTAAGGAATAATAAAAATCATATATTTTTTGTGTAAAGAACAGCAATTTATAGTCTGCAAATGAAAAAAAGAATATTTCAGCTGCTTTTATAACACAGATTATGAGTTCATCTGTGTAATTCATTCAATTACAACATGTAACCCCTCTGGCAAATGCAAATAAAAATTCCATTCCTGCTAGTCTGAAATATAGATAATATCTATTTAAACTATACCTCCTGCCACTTGTAAAAATGCTGGCAGGAAGTTCATGCAGCAGTAAAATAATTACGTAAAATGCAATCCTTTTTACAGAAGACAAGACACATTTTGAGTATTACAATATTTAAATGCAGATAATTAGCTAGGGAATAATAAAGCATTAATAAATATGCAGATGGCATGCAAAAGGCTGAGCTGAAAGATAGAATTACTTGTGCAGGTGTGGACAGAGAGGTGATATATTTCTCATCTTCTTATAGGTTCATAGGTTCATAGGTAGGTACTAGGCTATTGGCCCTAGGGCCTATATAAGCCTAGCCAAAAAACGTACCCTGGCTTTCGCCACCCAAGAAAATTATTTTCCTGTGCCCCTGTCGAGCAGAGCCACAGAAGTGATCCCTGGGGTGAATTTCCCATTTTCCATCCAATCATCAAGATTTTTCTTGAAGAGTGCTAATGAGGAGCTCTGTTTGACATAGATAGGTAGTCTGTTCCAGAGTATGGGAAGTCTCTGTGACAGGAATCTATCCCTCCAGCATGTTCTGTTTATTGTGGTGACAAGGTTTAGGTCCCTAGAGCATGTAGCTTGGAGGGATTGGGATTTCTTTAAGTGGAGCATGTCCAACAGCTCTGGGTTTGACATAGCTTTGTATGTTAGGCAGAGATCACCCCTGAGTAGGCGATATGCGATGAAGTAAAGCTGTAGTTTTTTGAGACGGTCTGCATAGGGCATCTGTTTGAGGCCAGTAATCCTCTTTGTGAGGTATTTCTGTGGTCTTTCCAGTTGTTGTAGATGTCTTGTGAGGTACATACCAAAAGGGGCGTTGTACTCTATAATGAGTCTAATGAGTGACGTGTAGAGGGGAACAATGGCCTCTTTTTTTCTGGATGAGAATCCTTTTGTGATGAGGTGAGCCATGTAGAAGGATTTCCCGACCACTGTGGCGATGTGATTATCAAAGGAGAGACTACTGTCCACCTGTGTCCCAAGGTCTCTTATCACATTTTCAGCATTAAGTAGACTACCAGCTATGTGGTAGTTCATGAGTACAGAGTTTTTACCAAAGGGGATGACAATACACTTTTTGGCATTGAGCTTCAGGCTGTGGCTTTGACACCAGGTATCTGTCTCAGTACCAAAAGCATGTGTGCAAAATACTAAGTAACTACAATGTAGAGTAAGGCTTGCTATTCTTGCAGGGAAAAGACATTCCCCTGGATTCACTAATCCTCTGTGCAGGACTACTCTAGTCCTGCACGGAAGCGCCAGTTTAAGAGGAGGACAGCAGTGTGCCATGCATATTATGGAAGGTGCGTTGCCTGGACACCTAATGCTACACGGAGTGTGGACGAGTGCAGGGGGCATGGCTGAGAGCAGAGCTCTCAGAATAAACACACCCCTGCAAAGTAGAACAGAAAAATGTGTACATAAAAGAGCAAGACCGCACATAAGTGTCCAGATATTCCCCACCAACAGGCCCCATGTGTTCAACAGCAACGGTAAACAGAAAAAAACACAAAGAAACCCTTGTAGTAATGTTTTTAAAACTCTGAGTACAGCTAACCATAGGTGCGTGCATCTGCCCATCCTGTAGCTACGAGTAAAGCAGCATGAAAGAAGCAGCACAGCAATAGCGTAGTGGTCAGAGCATCTGCCTAAGGAGGAGGCATTAGTCCCACGGCAGCACATACCATTTTCCATGTGTAATCTGTATACGAACAATTATGTACATTTTATTGCTGTAGAACCTACCAAATAACAATTAAATGTGAACTGGGGAAATGCACATGTGAACAGTCAGTACCAGAATGAATAAGTCAGCAATAAGCAGGAGTATGCACAGATAAGCAGAACTAAGCAAATGTAAGCAATATTAAACATGCGCAAGTGTATATGGGTGGGGTGGAGCACCGCCAACACAGATCAAGCAAAGGAGACACTAACTGCATGTAAGACACTGTGACCGGAAGTCAGCAGTGCTTACCTCTGCACAAACCCAGTCACAACTGCTTGAAAGTGTCTTAAGCACACCGTATCAAATGGCTGGTGTCACGCATGGGTCTGTGTACATTAACGGAGTCAGTCGTAGGTATTACAAAGCATATGTGGCACACAAGGTTGGCCAGTATGCACACATAGCACAGTACCCAGCAATACCAGTCAACATTACCAGATATGTAGCTAAAGAATTAGAGGTATATGTGTCCGTATGGATACCCATAACTATATAGATATCAACCTCCCCTCTCTGCAGTACAAATGTATACATACATAGATAGGCATATACATAAATACCCACAATACAGATATACATATGCAGGCATCCATACATCCACATGTTGTTAGATATATATATATATATATATATATATATATATATATATATATATATATATATATATACAGCAATATGTAGATATATATGTATGCAAACATATACATATATATAAATATATATATATATATATATATATATGTGTGTGTGTGTGTGTGTGTGCGCGCATAGATATATACAGATATATATACCTATGATAAGATACAGCACCCATGAATGACATATGCTCACAGGCTATGCCAATGGGGGTGAGGGGCCTAAGCAAGAAATGTGTATCACGTAGCATGACCTCCTCCCCAGCCAGACAGAGGAAACATACAAACAAACCCACAAAAAATGTAAACAGTACACTGCTCCCCAGACCACAGGCAGGATACAACCGGGGGGGGGGACACACAGTGGACCGTGAAATCTAATTTTGGAACAGAGACAGAAGCGTCCCTTGTGGGACACCCCAAAAATTGTCATATGATGGGAGGACACCCGTGCGATGACCTATCAAGGCGGGGTGTGTACATACCCGGAATACAAGGGTGGGAAAGCCTGATGACCCATGGGTCAAGACAACATATGAGATGGGTCCCGTGAAGTGGAGAGTGGGCAGTGTGTAGTAGTATGTTAAGACTCGACCAGCACCCAGAGTAAGGATGAGTGCTGTAGAGGAGGTGAGGTGGGGGAACTATGGGTAGCTAATTATGGGTCTAGGCGTGCATGTGTTTGCTGGAGTGGGTCTATACGGACAGCCCCAGGGATGTAAGCAATAGAGTTCATTGGACAGAGGTGCCGGCAATGGGCAGCCACACCCGCTACGAGTCCCACTGCAGCAAAGTCTATTTTACATGGAAAAGAATGGAATAACCAGATGTAGAAGTATATATGTCGAGGTATGTGTATGTATATCTACCCATAGCTACATGGAGATATACCCCTCCCTCTCCGTAGTACAAATGTATGCATACAGAGAATACATATAAATACCCACAGATAGATATATACATATGCAGACACCCATACATCCATATGTAATTAGACACACACACACACATATATATATATATATATATATATATATATATATATATATATATATGCATACATATACAGATATATATGTATATAGTTATATAAATATGTGTGTGTGTCTGTGTGTGTGTGTGTGTATGTGTGTGTGTGTGTGTGTGTGTGTGTGTGTGTGTGTGTGTAAATATACACATATATGTATATATATATATATATATATATATATATATATATATATATATATATAGCTAGGATATGATACAGCAGTTACGAATTACACATGTTCACAGACCATGCCAATGGGGGTGAGGGGTCCAATCAACAAATGTGTAACACATAGCATCAACACCCCCCCAGCTAGACCAGTGAAACATACAAACACATGATTCAAGTAAACACACCACTGCTTCCCAGACTACAGGCAGGATACTACCAGTGGTAGAGACCCGCCAAGTCTAATCTTGAAACAAAGACATGAGTGTCCCTTGTGGGACACCTAAAAATTCAATGATTTTCGAATTTCCAGCCATTACATCGATGTCCAAAGGCAGACCACTCATGTACTCGGTCTACAAGGTAGGGGAAGCCTGATGATCCATGGGGCGAGACAACATATGTGACGGGTCCCAGGAAGTGGGGAGTGGGTAGTGTGTACTGGTGTGGCCAGACCCGACCTGCACCCAGAGTAAAGAAGAGTGCCGAAGAGGATGTGCAATAAGGGAACTATGGGTATGTAATTATGGGCCTAGCTGTGCAGGTGTTGGCTGGAGTGGTACTATGTGGACCGCCCCAGGAATGTAAGCAATAGTGTGCATTGGGCAGAGCCAATGCCCAACGAGCAGCCACGCCTGGTATGAGTCCCACTGCAGCAAAATCAAGTTTACATGAGAAAGGATGGTATAACCAGATGTGTTGTTGCAATCCCGCTAAATTACACCAAAGAACACTTGGTCGCAACACCCCACTGTAGGCATGTACGCCGGACTAATTGGCATCACAAGGTATATTGCTGTCCAGACCTCACAACTGTTCCTGCTATACACTCTGATATTAGGTCTGTCCCTCTCAATCCCCTGAAAACTGGTGAGTGCTGAAGAAAAGGTGGTGAATTGCCCTTAATAAATAATGATAGTTATACAGAGTTATAGACGTTTCATGTCAGAAATCCTATATAAATCCACATTCCTTAATACTGCAAATGTTTCAGGTTAATACTACAAATATATAGAAAATATCTTTGATTGTCCTGATTATGTGAGGCGTTGTCCCTGATTCTGTTGAGGTTTCCTCCGATTGGTTGAGAGCTATGTTGCTGTCCTCACCCCCACCCAGGGGTGTGATTGCCCAGACCTACCCCTAAATGTAGGGTATATACACAGCTGTTGCTGTAGAAGAAATGCCCAGCTGTGGACCTTTCCGTCAGCCGTCCTGCTCATCCCTGGACATGTCCCCTACTATAAGCCCCTCTGTGTGGCCCAGTAACACCACATACCTATCGACCCCTGCTGTATTTGTAGTAATGTCCGCAGTCACAAGTAGGTGATACCCTCCACACAAATATATTGGCAGAATCTAGAATCCCCAACCCAGGTGTATTACCGCAGCTGTCCCAGACTACACATGTAAAAACACATGAAGGGAAAACCCAAGCACACTTGGATCACTAACTGGCAAAGTCCGCCACCACCCAACACTCCAGACCCCTACACCAACTACTGACACTGACACCTCCTGTCCTGCCTCGCATACATATCCCAACACCCTGCAAACCTGCACTATCGCACCACCACTAATCAGTCAAATGGCCTACTGTACAGTTAAAATGACCCCCCCTCCACCTATCCGTCTACACCTCCACTATTCACCTCTACTCTACAACACTGGTATGGCAAATGTAAACCTAACCCAAATACCTGAGTGTAGCCTAACCAGAAATGCTAAACTGGAATTCCACTTAACCTTACACTGACCTTCGTGAACAGTTACACCTGACATGTACACCTGACATAAGCATGTATAAAACCTGCATGTACATGAAGTAGTGCGGTGGTATGCGGCAGCAAACGGGAGTACACCTGTGTACTCAGATTAAGCACAGTAGAAGCAAACAGGGTCAAGAAACTGTAACTGGAGGTTAACAGTGATTACCATCACACAAACCTGCACAAACCCATGTGTCCTGCCCAGCAACAAAATAAACAGTCTCTGCAAGGCTTGAACCTAGGACCTTGTACACTATAGTCACAGTAGTCACCAGCTAAACTATCAAAGCAATACAGATGAATGAGGTATCAGAAAACTAATCCTCACCACAGGTAAATCAAAACAAAGATGTGAACTGAATCTATGTACAGTGTGAGGTGGTCTACCTTGCTACATAACATAAATATGTGAACTGGACTACTGCAGTAATCATAGATGTGAGGTGTTATTGTAATAAAGTGTAGAAGTTCCCAGGTCCCTATACAGTATATGTACACATGAATCACGGATACCAGACACATAAAACCTGTAATGAAGAATATATTACTGCCAGCAGGCAAAGATAGTGCAAATTAACTATTAAGCAATGCTAACCGCAACACAGCTCAACTTAGTAAGAGTAAGCAATGTGTAGGGGAGCCAATCCAATCTGCCTACCGGTATACCCCTGTAAGCACTGCCAACCTTAGGTAAGCAGGTGTGCCACTAGCTTAGCCTCTTCAAACCTGGCCAATCATGGGAAAGTGTAGGTAAATGGCCATATATAAACCACACAGGAGAAAATAGGTTCAATAAGTGGTGGTAGCTTCCTACTGCAGGCAGAATCGCTGGTGTGAATGAAGGCACTCGTGTTAGAGTGCAGTGCTGGTGCATCCAGGAGTCATAACTCATTGTATGGCTCCTGGTACAACACCATGAGGAGAGACCACTGCAGGGCTAGTACAAGGGCTCACAGTATAAAATGGAGGCTTGGGGCAGTCTCGCCCATTACCTCACCAGTGACACAGGTATCCCCCAGGCTGGTGAACAGGTCAGGCATCACCATGCTGACCTGAAGCGGCGGAGGGGGGATGTACTGGAGCAGTGGCTACAGCAGTCTCGGCAGATGGCTAATGCCCTAGTACTGAGTAACTACTCATTCCACTAAGTAGTTAAGAATTGACTATCTTGTGTATACTATGGATAGGTATGGCTACTTATCACTGTATACCTCCAACATCTGCAGATGAGTGGGCTGTGAAACAGCAAGTCCATGATGCTAAGTTGCAAAGGCTGCATTGCGAGGCAGGTTAGTATTCCTCTGCATGTACTGACATAACAAATACATATAAGAGCATTAAAAGTTTTGTACCAGTAGAAATAACTGTGTAATATTCTGTGAATAATGGTATAACTCCTGGAGTGCTTCTGAGTACTCTTTGTAGTTGAACTGTTGCATACTACAAATAGTACTGCTGTATGAAGCAGTGTTACCCACACTGTGGTATGCAGATAAAATGTGCATGAAGGTCTGTATAACAATGTTGGAAGTGCCAAGACATCAGTCAAATTGTACAAGTGAGGGAGACATAGATAGAAGACAGCAAAAAGTTTCACATCAATTTCCTGATGACCCAGTGTACTGTAATGTTAACTATAATTTTGTTGTTACACACAACAGGGGTTTGAATCCCAAGAGTGCTAGTAAGCTGTATGCATAATCGTACCCCACAACTGTACGGATTTTGTTACAATGTTCAGATAGAAAGCTGTATGTATAATTACACCCAATAACTGTACAGAATTCGCTAAAGTGTTCAGATAGAGAGTTGTATGCATATTCATACCCCACAACTGTTCCAGTCTGTCCAGCATGTACAGATAAATGGCCCACATCACCAGCCTGGTACCCGGTCCCCCTGACAAAGCAGTGTGAGGAACACAGAAATGTAGGCAGCTGTTAATGACATATAACAGCAAGTCAAACATGTACATTGTCATAGAATGTTTAGGAAAATCAAACTTGTTATTGTAGCACCTCACCCAAAGTGCATGACAGCAATACACAACATATGTTGCATTAACACCTGCATCTTGTCACGGCTGTATGTAAGACACAAGTCACGTATATAATAATCTATAAACATACCAGTGTAAAATATAAGGCCATTGGGTAGTGTAATAATACTTGTGAGGGAAAATATCACTGCAGTGACTAGGAATGTTGTTAAAACTACAAGGATATGTCAGATGTTAACTGAACACTCTCCCCCCTACCATATGTGCGAAATAGCCCAATGACACTCCTCAGCTGGTATGTGTACACTCCATACATTTGTTGGGGCATATGTCCTAATGAGTTATACATATTCACATTTGTTTCTATGCATGTGCCATGTTAAAATACACCCATAATGGTGGCCTGTTGCCATCAATGACACCTGCATGTTCTTGTAATGGCCATTGTTGCTCTATATGCATGTGTGCTGCTTGCTTCGCAACTTTGTTAAATCCAGCATGTTGGGTAATGGGAATACCTATGCATGCTGTTATAACTAATCCTGAATGCTGTTGACTGTTACTAAACCATATCTGCCATAAGCTGATGACAACACAGCTTGTATGGGAAGACCGGTCCCAGCGGACCCACCTGTCCCACCCCAGCTGGCCATGGCACCAGGCACCAGCACATCTGGGGAACAGCCTGGGACCTCCACCTCCTTAGGCACTGCACCACCTTCAGGAGGAACCACTGCAGGGGATGGGACTCACTCCCACCTCAGAGCTGGCACGGAGGGGAACCTGTCACCCATCAACAGGTCCAGGCTGTGGTGCATAGGGAGCTCGATCTGGAGTATCAAGAGTGGCTACTCCAGCTTGAGGGCCGAGTAGCACTATTAGAGGGTGAGCCTGCCCCTCCTACACCGCCCCCAGCACAGCCACCTTTGGGCTGTGAAGGTGCAGTGGTGACTGGCCATGGGTGGGGACATCAGTCCCACTGTTTCCAAGTTGGGGGCTCATGGGCTTGCGACTTCCACACACCCCTCCCCGTACAAGGTGTTTACCCCCCACATGTGTCATATACTGGCCTCGTATGCATCTTGCGTGTCTTGTCTGTTAACCTACCCAACCTCCCTCCCCAAATATACCTACTACCCCTCCCAAACATCCCACTCTCACCTGAAAAATAAAACAAGGGCAATCTGTTCCCACAACAAAATCACGGCCCAAACTAAATGTCCTATCCCTCCAGAATCTACTTCAAACCTATCGCACCACCAGACCACTAAGATCCAGCAACAAAAATCACTTGCAGACCACTAAAGCCAATATCTCTGCTGGTGAAGCACTATTCTCATGTGCCATAGCCAAATTATGGAACTCCCTTCCACCCACAATTACCTCCATACCATCATGCACCCCCTTCAAAACTTTACTAAAAGCACACCTAAAAACATGCTGACTATGCCCTTGCAACTCCCACTCTAGTATCACCCACCCCATACAACCACTACCTTTCTTTCCACCCCTCTAACTATCATGATTATAGCAAGCTCAGATGCTCATAAGCCTAGTACTTATTATACAGCAGGAACTTCTTATTGTAACATTTGTTAATGTCTGTTATGTACTTCGCAGATAAAGATTCTAGTTGTCTACTGATGTACTATGTTCTTCATCTGTAAATGTGTTTGTAATTAATTGCTATGTTAATCAAATTGTTAATCACTATGTAATCCAATGTAACAACTGTCTGTTTATTTTAACTGTGGAGCTTTTCTCCCCAGGCCTCCGCTGAAAATCGTCCAGTTGGACACTCCCGGTCAACAAATGTAAATAAATAAATTAATAAATAAATAAAGATTTGTCAGTTTTGCATATGTGTCCACTGGACACATGTAATGTGGTCTATTTGGCATCACAATTAATATATGCTGTCCTCACCCCTCTCCCAGGGGTTTGAGGGTCCAAATGTACCTGCAAATATAGTGTATATGCACAGCTCTTGCTGTAGAAGAAATGGGCAGCTATAGACCTTTCCCATACCCTTCCTGCACATGTCTAGCTATTGTCCCTACTGTCTTTCCCTCTTTCTGCCCCATTTATCACCACTTTCCTATCAACCCCTTTTGCTTTTATTTTAAATAAATTAGCGCAGGGGTAAGCAGCAGTCAGCACTTTTAAACAGGAGTAAAGCATGTTTGCGCGCGCTTGCGAGGGGATAATCTATGCCTGCACAGGTTGAGAAATCAGAAGCTAACTGACTGTACGAAACCATAAGTGGAGGTTAGCAGTGCTTATTGTAGTGCAAACCCGCTGACAACTGCATAAAAGTGCCTTAATCCCTCTGTAGCCAATGTCCCTTGTTCTGCCCAGCAACAAATTGCAATGCCTCTCCAAGGTGCGAACCCAGGACCCTGCACTCCATACACAAAGTGATCTACCACTAAAGCATGGCAGATATGCATAACCTGATGTTTTCACAAACATATCATCTAGCACAGTCATCAGTACAGGAAATGTAGTAATATCATACCACACAACCACTTAATGCAAGAATTCTGGACAAAGTATGCCAAAATGTGGGTACAAGTAGGGATAAATTTCAAATACTGCTCTAAGACACCTAAAATGTTGCTATTCACACAGTGATATGTAAATAACAAAAGCGAAAAGCCACCAGTCGGATAAAATAAAAGATATTTAATTTGATAATAAAACGATAGACTTATAGCAACATAGATTTTAACATTAACAATCAAAAAATTCACTGAAACGAACAATAGAAATAAGCGCTTTCATTTAAAAAGTTTTAAACTTCATCAGACAATCAATTAAATTACATCACTTCCTTATATAAGCTTCTCTTTTTTCAAAAAATCCCGCTCACATGGCTACTACAAAATGAGCATGCCCAGTAATATTAAAATGACTGTTTGAAAGTTTAATATTTCCAGCACCTTTAATCCCCCCTTGCATCATAAACTGATATTGTATGAGAAAATGTGTGAATATCAGTTAAAGAATTTAGATAAATGGAATAAAAAGATTGATTATTCTTCAAATTTTAGTATTAATGAGCAAAATATTTTAAAAGCATTACAAAAAGAGAAAATTCGAATTATGAAGCCAGACAAGGGAGGAGGTGCAGTTATTATGAGTAATAAGATGTATAATCAAAAAATGGAAATTATTTTAAAAACAGATACATATGAACAAGTATCATTAAATGAATTAAATTTAGCTTATAAGAAAATTTATACGCAAATTAATGATATGTTCTTACACAAATAAGATAAAAAAGTTTTTTGTAAAATGTATATTATTAATTTTATGTTGTTTATCTAACATTAGGAATAATTATATATGTTAACTAATTAATATTGGTGGATGGTTATTAAATAATGGATGAAAATTATATATATATATATATATATATATATATATATATATATATATATATATATATATATATATATATATGTACATTTATGTATTTATTGGTTCTTTATATAAACTTTTAATAATATTGTTTTATACAGGTAATAAATAATTTAATAATAATTTAATACTGGTTTATAATATAAATTATAGTCTCATTTTAATTGATTTTGACTTTTATTCCTAAATAAGCTGATATCATATGTTAGTTCGTATAGATTTATAATTTCTATGATATCCGTATTTTTGACATTCGTATCATTCAAAGATAGATTTATAATTTATTTGATGATACATGATAATCGGATTAGTCACCCAGCATATAGTTAGATGTTATAGGAAGCTTAAATTATAAAATTCTATTAGTAACATAAAAACCTTTATTAATGCAAATTTGAGGAAAGATGAAATATTTTCAAACAGTCATTTTATCATTACTGGGCATGCTCGTTTTGTAGTAGCCATGTGAGTGAGATTTTTTAAAAAAAGAGAAGCTTATATAAGGAAGTGATGTAATTTAATTGATTGATGAAGTTTAAAACTTTTTAAACAAAAGCGCTTATTTCTATTGTTCGTTTCAGTGAATTTTTTTGATTGTTAATGTTAAAGTCTATGTTGCTATAAGTCTATCGTTTTATTATCAAATTAAATATCTTTTATTTTATCCAGCTGGTGACTTTTCGCTTTTGTTATTTAGTAGTTTGTCCATGTCAACAGTAACATGTCGTTGGTTGGTTCTAGCGAAATTGCCGTACAGCTGGATGATTTCATGGATGGGACCGAAGGGACGATTGGTAATTTAACTGCGCTGATATTGAAATTAACACAGCGAGTCGATAGGCTATATGAAAGACTTAATAATTCAGAAGCAGTTAGACTGAATGGAAGTTCTCATGGTGCCAAAACCAGTTCAGATTTTGATTTTAATATAACACCAGCATGCTTGGAAAACCAGAATGGTCCTAATAGCGATAACACTAAACAAAATGCCGAAGCTACAAGGGACAATATTGGCAGCCAAGGAAATTTGACAAATGGAACATATCAAGGTCCACTATATCGGGGACAACAACATATTTCTGTTTCTAAGGAAGGGACAAGTAAAACTGTGCCTAATTTGAATGAATGGCTAGGGTCTTCATTTGCATTTTCAGGACAAGTAACTTCAGGTACCAGCAATATTGACTTTAAATTAAATGACTATGATGCTAAATTAATGAAATGTAGGAAGCTCCAATTAGAGAACGCTTACCTGAAAGAATTTATTAAACATAATATTATACCAAAAGGGTTGCACCTTTGGCAGTACCCTACAGGTTTGATACATAATTCACCAATGCATATTGAGTTACTTCAGTTATTCGATAAAAGTGGTAAAGATCTACTAGATGTGTTAAGTATAATCAAATGGAAATAAATCAGCTCATAGTAGAATTAGATCAACTTGATAATATTATTCGAGCTGACATTTCATTTGATACCATTCAATACGATATGTTGAGAATTTATAATAGTATTGAACAGTATATTAGTAAACTGAAGAATGGGAAAATGAATAAACTAGAAAGAGACATTAATCAATATGCTAATGGATTAGCATATCCTAGGCCTCCAGGTGGACAAAACAGAAGGAATAAAAGCTATGGTCATAATAACAATAATAAATTAAATATTGCAGTACATGATCATAATGACAGCAAACAACATAATGACTTGGCCTACAATGAAGAATTTCCAGAACTAAGGCGTTCTGAAAGACTTAAAAATAAAAACCCCTATCCAAGTTATCAAACAGTGGGGTTTCAAGGGGCCAGGCCAAAGGACAAACAATGGAGAACCTAGACAATAATAGGTTGGTGGATTCATATAGTGATACCAACCAATTGGATTCACAAATGTGTCAGGATGGACTAACAGAGAATGTATTGAAACATATTATTGTGGATAATGCTGGAGATTTTAAAGTGTTTAATTTTTCTAACATTGAAGTGAATCAAGGTGTAGCAAACCTATTATCTAAAGGTTATACTTTTGTTCCATCTAAAGCATTTGATTTCACATCTGTTATGATAGATATGAAGTTATTTTTAAGAAAAATTAATTTTTTTGATGTATCAGGATACTATATATAATGAGCCAAGAAAGTTTAATATTTCCAGTACCTTTAATCCCCCTTGCATCCTAAACTGATATTATATGAGAAAATGTGAATATCAGTTAAAGAATTTAGATAAATGGAATAAAAGATTGATTATTCTTCAAATTTAAGTATTAATGAGCAAAATATTTTAAAAGCATTACAAAAAGAGAAAATTCGAATTATGAAGCCAGACAAGGGAGGAGGTGCAGTTATTATGAGTAATGAGATGTATAATCAAAAAATGGAAATTATTTTAAAAACAGATACATATGAACAAGTATCATTAAATTGATTAAATTTAGCTTATAAGAAAATTTATACGCAAATTAATATGTTCTTACACAAATAAGATAAAAAAGTTTTTTGTAAAATGTATATTATTAATTTTATGTTGTTTATCTAACATTAGGAATAATTATATATGTTAACTAATTAATATTGGTGGATGGTTATTAAATAATGGATGAAAATTATATATTTTATATATATATATATATATATATATATATATATATATATATATATATTTATATATATATACATATATATGTACATTTATGTATTTATTGGTTCTTTATATAAAATTTTAATAATATTGTTTTATACAAGTAATAAATAATTTAATAATAATTTAATACTGGTTTATAATATAAATTATAATGTCATTTTAATTGATTTTGACTTTTATTCCTAAATAAGCTGATATCATATGTTAGTTCGTATAGATTTATAATTTCTATGATATCCATATTTTTTGACATTCGAATCATTCAAAGATAGATTTATAATGTATTTGATGATACATGATAATAGGATTAGTCACCCAGCATATAGTTAAATGTTATAGGAAGCTTAAATTATAAAATTCTATTAGTAACATAAAAAACTTTATTAATGCAAATTCGAGGAAAGATGAAATATTTTCAAACAGTCATTTTATCGTTACTAGGCATGCTCGTTTTGTAGTAGCCATGTGAGCGGGATTTTTTAAAAAAAGAGAAGCTTATATAAGGAAGTGATGTAATTTAATTGATTGTCTGATGAAGTTTAAAACTTTTTAAACAAAAGTGCTTATTTCTATTGTTCGTTTCAGTGAATTTTTTTGATTGTTAATGTTAAAGTCTATGTTGCTATAAGTCTATTGTTTTATTATAAAATTAAATATCTTTTATTTTATCAGGCTGGTGGCTTTTCGCTTTTGTTATTTAGTAGTTTGTCCAACAGTAACACAGTGATATGTATTAGAACGCATATCTTGAAGGAGATGAAGTCTAAAACACAAAAGTGTTGGCAAGAGTTACTGACTACATTCCTGTGATCATCCATGTCAAATGCCAACAGAATGAGGTACAGGTCGAAAATATGATCCGAACATGCATGGACATATGGACAGATATGTATCTGGAAATGTAGACAGATAGACAGCGATATGTATACATATATATATATATATATATATATATATGTATATATATATATATATATATATATATATATATATATATATATATATATATATATAGATATATATATATATATATATATGTGTGTGTGTGTGTGTGTGTATATATATATATATATATATATATATATATATATATGTACAAATGAAGATTTCTATAGATGTATATAAATATAGATACAGACAGAACTGTGTATAGCATTATTACATGGGAACAAACACCTGAACCACTCACTACAACACAACAGACCATATGCTCTGTTAATGGGGGTGGGAGCTAAAATTAGGGATACCTGGTAATTAGTGCTATGTTACTCCCCTACAGCCCTAACGAATATGCTGTGCAATCCAATACCCAGCTCATGCATATTTTGGCTACAGGACCCTGCACGACACAGCCACAATGCTGAAAACATGCAGAAAAGTCATCCTAACGTAGGGAATGCACAATGTGGAAGAGGTACACATCACAATGGTTCAGATATGCACACACATCTATACATTGACAAATATGTTCAGGTATATACAAATATATATCTATACATATCTATATATATATATATATATATATATATATATATATATATATATATATATATATGTACATACACATATACACAAACAATAGGCATTAGTAGCCATACATATGCAGGAGTAGTGTGGAAGTACTGGGTGCAAAGTATATCCTTCAGCCACAAGCCCTGTAACTGGTACCTGTGAAATGTGCAGTGTGGCAACCTGACACACAAATGAGAATACTTACATTAAACATATACCCACTCACAGTTCAAAGGACATGACACGATACACAGGTATGCATACACAGAAAACCTTTATTTGTGTACTATACAATAATGTATGCCATTACTTACAGCACACGAAGTCTGACATATGTAATCAGTGATGAATGCAAGGCCCACACAAAACAGTAGATGCAAGCAATGTGGATATATAAAATACTATGCTGTCCAGGCCAAGGCCTTCAATTAGTACAACAGTAGACATAGGATTTTCCTCCAAGATAGGTAACATTCAACAATTACTGATGTATTTCAGCAGCCTCCAATTACACCCTGTAATCAAGCCCTAGGGGGAATGTAATAGTTGTGGTAATGTCAATGTATCGGTCACATGTATGGACCCTGACCGATATATTTTGTGGGAGTCCACGATATGACTGGGATGGTAGCAGGAATGCTAGCAGTAAATAATGATAGGCCATTACCCAACCACCCCTAACTGTATCACAGCAGGACAAAGCCAGCCATACATGTGGAGGACAGAGGCAAGCACACAGGACCATACTTGCAATATTGCTGTGACACATCCTGGATATTGCTGGTGTTACAGGATTTGTTGCAACATACCCTTATGCAGGAATACGACATCAGAAATACAAATGGATGTAGCTATGCACTGATAGCATGCAACAGGCAGTCTGCCAGTGATATATGTAGGGCAAGACCTGTGTAGTGCACACACCAAACCAATCACACAATCCACTGGCCATCATGTGGATAGGCCCACAGTTGAGAGCTATGTAGACAGACTGCATTCCATCCTAAACAACTATGTACATATAAACACTGCAAGACCAGCAATATACAATGCACATATGAACACTACTCACTCTGTCTGTAGGTCTGGAACCCCATATGAATGTGTAAATGGCGTTTGCAATTACTACTGTAAGAGGTATTGCAAACTGCTGTCTATAACACTGCTGCCCACATACAGAAAGGTTGTTCTCCATACTGGAAAGTTTAAAGGAAAATGCCCACATGAGTATTTTACAGTACTGGATTGCCATGACAGTGATTATCTGAAGTACTACACAGCAGGCTGCATGCAATTAGCAACTGTTGCACACTGATTGGTGCAGAGTCCATCATCTGATCATGTGCATCACTTACAAAAGCCATGCTGCAATCCATTCAAACCAGCTCAATCACTCTAGTGGAGAGAGAGAGACAGAGGCAGAGACAGAAACAGAGACAGAGACACACACACACAAAGTGAAAAGATGTAAAAATCTGTAAATAACAGGCAATTACAGCTGTGGAATGTTGATATGTGCCATCTGTAGTTGTCCCTGTAATGAAGTGCTGCCGAACAACTGCTCTGGACAATACTGTCTGTCCCTGTAGGCAGTGGGACATACCCACCAACTGTTTCAGATCAGCAAGGAATGACAAAGAAGAAAGACATAATATATGTGTTTGTATGTTAGTGTGGGTAATAGCTGGTGGTGGAAGTACTGTCATCATGATAGACACATGGGTGTCTGAGCACACCACACGCAGGATAGTCATGTTAATGTCTAATGCAGCATGCACAAATGCCATAGGTGTATAATAGGTTTACCAGCAATCACTCACCATATATACCACCCTAATGTTAGTCTGCATTCATGTGTGACACCTGGCTCCGTTGCAGTAAGGCAGAACAGTGCAGCTGTGAATAAAAGACAGTTACAGAATGTGGACCAGATGTCTGTATGCACTCCACATGGAGATAATTATCTGTGTGTGATGTATAATTAGACAGGTGTGACTACAGATATACAAGCAGTCATATAGGTGTAGGTATATAAACACCCACAAGATATATCTACACATATATGTATATGTATACATATATATATATATATATATATATATAGTGGCACTGACAATGGCATGCAGGTGAAATAGTCTGTAACAGGCCAGCAGAGATAGTGTCCCCACAGGGAGCATGGCTAGAAACATATAGCACAGAGCATGGCACAAACACATAGCACAAAGCTTGGTACAATACAACATATGTCACAATGGTAGGTAAGCAGCCGATATACCAATTGCATTCTATGAATGGTCTGTTGTAGCTGATATGGTAGGGGGAGACACAGATGTCTACTAAGAACTATGGTAACCCTGCTGTATGGTTGCATTGACCTGTTTCCATTTTTATGTCTTCCAGGGAGGATGCCCCATATCTGTCTTCTGGCCTATAGTGCTGCAGAGACAGAGGTGATAGTATCACATTTGGTGCAGCACTATGAACAGCTGTTCAGACAGAGAGCCCACGACCAGCAGGAGAGGACCGCCCTGTGGAACGAACTAGTCCAGAGAGTCAGTGATGTCGGACTGCATAACCGCAGCTATGAGCAGGTCCGGCATAATTGCAGCGACCTGCTTCGCCATGTACATCGGCATGCTGCTGCTGTATGGGGAGACCACCTCACAACAGGGGGGGAAAGCCATCCATCCACCCATCACCCGTGTGGAGGAGCTACTCAGGAGCCTTGTGGCACCTGCCCACCTGCAGCACCAACAACTGGCAGGGTGCATTCTGGAGGTGGGTGCCACCGACACACTGCCTGAGGAGCGTGCAGTTAAGCCCCCAGGGCACATCAGTACACCACTCATGTGTATGCATCTGCATCTGTACAGGTACATCATGCAAATCCGAGATGTCATATACACAGTCTGTTGCTGTGTAGTAGTAATAAACAGACATGCATAAGCTGCAGTATTGTGGACCCCTACTGTAGATGTAATGTAATGCTGCACCCACCCTTTATGAATGCCACATCTGTGGCCGCTGACAACAACATTCTCACACTCTTATGTAGGTCCCTCTAGGATACCACCACAGCAGCATCCTGTAGCCGGTAAGTATGGTTCATGTTCATGCATGACAGGACACTGTGCATGTAATGGCTCAGGGATATTCCATGCACACATCTAATGCACCTACCCATACTGCATGCTGTACATGTTCACATTTTGTTGTTGTTAAGTGCACTGTGTCACAGTAGTGACCATGCTGGAGTATTGGAAGGGTACAAGAGACACATGCAAGATACCTAACATCTTGTCATTGTGCATTGTGTCCACAGAGATGGGGAGTATGGCAGGACACATGGCCTACAGTAGGGACATGTGTGAAATACCACCCTCATAGCTGTAACTGCACACAATTAGGTTATGTAACTGTGGCAGATGTAACCCTGATCCCACAGCAATAGTGACAGCAGTGTGTGCATTCCAAGGGATGTGCACATGAGTAGACCTTGCAACCCTGCAGAGTTCTGGGACATGTGTAGAGTACCCCCCACAGCCATGGTAAGGTCTGGGGGGTGTCAGTGTAATAGTCCTGTACTGGTCATACATGCACTGCTGATGTTGTGATCTGTAAAGCAGACATCAGGCATTCACAAAATATATCCGTTCACATATCATCCCAGGTATGAAGTGCTGTAACACACAGGGGCTGTGAGCATTGGAGCTGACATAACAGGCACAGTACTACATAAGCAGCAATGATTTGTACACCTGTGTGGTATGGTGCACAGTACAAGGCAGGGTGCAGAACAGGTCAACAGTAACACTTCGTACATGGGTGCAGTGTTGACAAGGGGAAGGGCCATCACCTAGCAACACAGCCCATGCATCACACACATGTATACTGCTGCTGTGATGAGGTCACTTTGGTTGCACCGCATGCTGTTGAGCACCAGATGTAATGCATGCTGACAGAAGGTTAATGGGAGGACTGTGTGTACAAAAGATGTGCATCCCCACACTTAGGTGTATGTGTGTGTGTGTGTGTGTGTGTGTGTGTGTGTGTGTGTGTGTGTGTGTGTGTGTGTGTGTGTGTAGGGGGGTGTTGAATGCGTAAGTGAAATCTGGTGGAGTGTGGTCGATGCATGTCTGATGTATGTGTACATGTGTGTCTGTTTGTGTGGGTGTCTATGTATGAACAGGCAATAGTGGGATTGATCACATGGCAGTACTTCTCCTTGCGATTGTGCTGTAGATGTAGTGACACATGAGACACCAGGACAGCCAGTCTGATATGTAAACACATGACAGCTGATAGCATAACAAGGTCTGTAGCACAGAACATGCATTGGGAGGGAAAGTACATACCAGGTATACATATCATAATGCCATCAGCAGATGGATAACCGGCTACCCACGTATGCAGCACTGCTAATGCAATGGGGAATTACCAGACCACATCAGTGAGTGTATCCAGGTATTATTGTTGTCCGCATTATGGGTTGATTGTGCAGCAGATGTGGCATGGACTGATCATGACTGTAGTATGGGGCTCTGTTGTGTGGCATATGTAGTGAATGTAGCAGCCCCAACCATTTAGGGGCCATGTACACCATGACTGGACATACACAGGGTATTACTGGATGACAGCAGTAGGCCATGTACTAACTACTCCACCAAAGTCAGGGAGGTGATGGAGTAACAGGTCATGTGTTGTGATCACACGTGTAGGCATGGAGAGGTGTGATATGTTAATGGGTAGTATTAATGAGTGTATGTTAGCAAGTGCCATGTGGGATGGGGAACATCTGTAACTGATGGTGGGACTGTCTGTAAACC
This sequence comes from Protopterus annectens, assembly GCF_019279795.1. Lineage (NCBI taxonomy): Eukaryota > Metazoa > Chordata > Ceratodontiformes > Protopteridae > Protopterus > Protopterus annectens. Next base: position 1,526,256,833 of record NC_056735.1, read on the forward strand.
CAGGGTAAGGGGGTTAGTAAGGTGGACTGTCAGTGTTTGTGGGTGTACATGTGTGTGTGTCTGTGTGTCTGTGAGTGTCTGTGTGTGTGTGTGTGTGTGTGTGTGTGTGTGTGTGTGTGTGTGTGTGTGTGTGTGTGTGTGTGTGTGTGAGTGTGCGTACTGTTATGCAATGCTGTACAGGTCTTAACATGTGTGTTTGTTTCCCCCACAGGTGGCGAGGTGGGTCAGGTTCCCTCCTGCATGCAAACTGAGGTAGGTGTCTGTACAGACGGGTCTATATTAGATCAGCGAACACTTAAAAAAGTGAATGCTGATTGATCGAACTTATGTAAGCGAAAGCTTACAATCTCGAACTGTCAGAAGAGCAATTTTTTCCCTAGGGAAAAAAATTGCTGTTCCAAAACACATACACTCAACACAAGCACACCAAACAACCAGCAATCCACACACATACACCTAAAATCTGATGCCTAACCCTACACTAAACTAAACACACACCACTAACTATCCACTTACCTTAACCCAAACCCTAACCCTAAGGTCTGTCACTATCGCACACTCACCTCACCTGCTCCCTAACCCTAACTCACCTATCCTGCCCTAACCTTCACGTCCACACAGTCGCACACGTACCTAACCCGCACCCTAACCCTAACTCACCTAACCCACCCTAACATGCACATCCACACAATCGCACACTTACCTGAACCAGACCCATAACTTTCCACCACAGCACTGAAAATACCAAAGCAACAGAAACGGACAACCAAATTCTTTCCCTAGGAAAAAATTCGGGTTTCTGTTGCTTTGATATTTTAAGCTTTCACTTACATAAGCATTCGCTGATCTAATATAGACCCCGTACAGACAGAGATGATGATGATGATGGTACTGGTGAGGCACAGGTGGGGTTGTCGGAGGCCGACACTGCACCTATATGTGTCATCACCCACCTAGCCACCACAAGCCCACACACAGTTACAGTGCCCCTACAAACCCCATCACACGTGGCCATAGCAGAGGGACAGTTGGCAGTTGGTGCCAGTGACCAGGAAGGTGTGGTGTCCATGCCAACTGTATCAGGTCACAGTTGGCATAGCCAGATGTCTGGCAGGCCACCGCATCGGCAGATATACCATGGTGCTCATGGGAGGGCCGCTGGTCATCATGCCCCTGGCAGAGATGTCACAACTGGTACCACCATGGGCATGTTTCAGGCTGTAATGGAGGCACAAGCACATATGGACATGCACACCAGACAGGGCCTGAGGCTGCAGAGGGCTGCTTTCTCATCTGTAAGTCGCTACCTCCATGACATTGCTGCTGCCCTCTGTGAACATACCGATGTCATGGATAGACAGTGGGGTTGAGATGGTGGGCCTCCTCAACCGTGGAATGTCCGTGCTTGAACGTGTAGTGGGAGTGGTACGATGTCTGCGTGGACATAGGCCAGAAACACCAGCAGCTGGTGGTCAATGTGGGCATGCCACACCACCAAGCCGCTCCCATAAAGGCAGTACCAGCCACAGCACATCACTGGGGGTGCTGTTCACACCACACTGCAGCAGGCCTTGTGCACATGGCCCTGGCCAATCCCCAGTGGGACATGGTTCCAGTGGACACCTGTCATCATCAAGGGAGAGTAGCACCTCAAGGTCTGTACCTGCCCGTGCCCGTGGAACCCCTGGCAGGCGCAATCAGTGTGTCCATGGCCAGAGGCACTGAATTGCGCACCCTGCCAGGTATGGTCTGCAGCTGTCCAACAACACCTGTATAGAGAGGTCACATGACAGGACTGTGTGCATGCATACCCACACACTATGCAACCACAGCTAGGGTGACCCCATACCTACACACACCACATAACCATGCCCCAATCATTGAACAAAACCCCTCACCCACACTCATGGTGACATATGTATGGACCACCCTCAGCCTCTGGCAAACCAGCAACACACCCTGTGCATATTATGATATCTGTGCCACTTCCCTGTCATCCATAACATCGATGCAGGGACAGGTTAACATGGTTCTGATGCACACAGTGACAGTTATATAGTGCTGTAATGTACTGCAATGTGAGATGTTGGTAGGGGTAATGTGTAATGCATACATGTCAGGTAGTGTAGCCATGTAGCTATGATGCATTTCAGCTGTCAGTAACAGTGATTGTTATCTCCATAATGTTATCCATTTGTGTTGCAGGTGTACATGTGTCAGCAGGAGGATGGTCTGCAGTCATATTTCACAAGAGTATGGCACTGTGGTCACACCATGGTGACCGCCCATGAATGGTGACCTTAGTCCCACTGTTACCACTAGGGGGCTTGTGGGCTTCCGATATCCCAACACCCCTCCCCATCAAGGTGTTCACCCTTCACATGTGTCATATACCGCCCCTGTATGCATCTTGTGTGTCATGTCTGTTAACCTTCCCATCCTCCCTCTCCAAATATACCTACAGCACTTCCCCAACATCCCACCTGAAAAGATAATGGATGGACAATATGTTCCCACAAAACAATCTCACCCCATACACGGCTGTCCATTCCGCACACGTGTCCACTGGACACATGTAATCTGGTCTAATTGACATCACAATGCATTTATGTTGCCCTCTTCCAGGGATTTGAGAGTCCACATCTACCTCCAACTGCAGTGTTTATGCACAGCTGTTGCTGTAGCAGAACAGAAATTGGCAGCTATGGACCTTTCCTACATCCTTCCTGCACATGCCTTGCTATTTCCCCTGCTGTCTTACCCTCTTTGTGCCCCTTTTTCACCATTTTCCTAGCAACACTTTTTTTCCATTCCTTTTAAAGAGGTTAGCGTGGGGGTAAGAGGAAGTATTCTGGCCAGCAACAAAATAAACCACCTCTGCAAGGCTCATACCCAGAACACTGCACACCATACACAAAGTGATTTCCCAACTAAACCATGTCAGATGTACATAACCCTGATGTTTCCACAAACATATCATCCAGCCCAGTCATTCAACAGTACAGAGAATGTATTACAACATATAAATGTATGTGTGTGAGTAAATATATTAATATATTAATGTCTAAACAGGTACAACATATTGATATATGTAGATATATGTGTATATATATATATACATATATATATATATATATATATATATATATATATATATACATATATATATATATAAGGATATACACATATACAAATATATATGAACATATACACATGCAAATGCCTACATCTATGGATATATATGTCTACATCTACATGTGTAAATATATGCAGCAGGTCATGTATATGTCAACAGATATATATATGTATATATATAGGTGTATACGGACAGACAACTGGTGATAACAATGGGGATATAACAAAATCGTATATGTCATCATGCAACGTTAATGGCGTTGAGAGGCCCCACACAATATACGTCTGCTACAAATAGGTATACCCCCCAGCCAAGCACGTCCCCCCTGTAATACAGTAACAAGTGTTGCAGATCCCATAACCAGGACCGCACACAACATGGCCATCCCTAGGATACATATACACAGACAGATATATGCAGATACAGGCATATATATATATATATATATATATATATATATATATATATATATATATATATACATATATATATATATATATATATATATATATATATATATATATATATATATATAGATATATATAAATATATACATATATATAGATATATATGTAAGTACACATACACACACACAGATATGTACAGTACGATACATATGTAGTACGTGCACACAAATTGAGAAGCCAGTATTCCTACAGTCACCACCTTACCAACTGTAGACTGTATAAGCCACCCATACGAATGACATTCATAGCCTGCAACACATACCCACTGAGATATCAAAGGGTATAACACCACACTCAGGGGCCCATAAATGATTGTGTCAGCTATATTTGTGTACTTTGACAGTTGTATATGCCATGTCATATAACCGTTTAGACACTGACATCCATATGAGCAGTGTAATGCAACTGTGAAACAGTTATACTGAAACAGTAGTCTGGTAAGGTTGACACATGTTGCTGTCCAGGCCGAGGCCTTCTAGTAGTACAATAGTAATGACAGACTGACCCACAGCATACCAGACAATCAATAGTACGTAATGCAGATGCATAGATCAGCAGCCTCTATCTACACTCTGTACACAATCCCTAGGGGGTACAGACCCCAGTTGACACAATGGGATGTATCTGTTACATAACAAGGCATAACTGCCACCATCACAATCACACAGACAAACAGAACAGTCCATATGGCAGGAGGCAGTAGGCCTGCATTCACCCACAGTGGATTGTATGGTAATGTACATCCAGATACCTTAAGGCAGCTTACCCAGATACCCACACATGTTGTTACAGCCTAGGTTAGTCATGGTGCACCCTACTACACTCACTACTATTAGGCCATATACAATGGTTATGTACACTGCCCTCTGCAGTGCATTAGGGCACATATGTATTGTGTAGGTGGAGCCCACACATATATGGCCCCGACCCCCCAGCATGTGTGGGGGACACAACAGCAGTGGAGGGAAGGCAGGAATGACAGTATGACATACACACAGCCCACTATATAACAAATCCTGACAGCATGTCACCTGTGCTAAGCCAGGTATGTAGGTGGAGGACAGAGTCTGGAACACAGGCACATATGTGTATAACTGTTATCATACAGTAAGCAAGTTACTTACCACGCTAAAGCGCTTATCTCCTGTATTTTAATAAAGAATTGCCTGGATTATATAACGGATTGCGACTATTTTCTTCAGCCAGAACATCATTGATTTTTCGGACTGCATTTGTATGCACTTTTGGTGGTTGGTTCCTCACTTTTGCTTTTACTATATCCAGTTTTTTTGGTGAGTGAATCATTCAACAGGGATACCGACTTTTATCCTAGCTTTGCTTTCTTTTTTGGTTGGTATACCCTGTACACTATGGAATCTGCTTTACATCCAGAACCGGAGTCGAGGGATACATCGTTACTGTGGAATGGACTTATACATACCATTACCAACCCTTTATTGTCTCTGGACTTATCGGATGATGTCCGTAATACACAGTCTCAAGAAAATGGTGAGAACCTTATAGACTTTTTTCCTTTGTTGAAATTGTTAGAGGACAATTTATACCAACTTCAACGATATGCCTGGCAGAGGCTTCATTTAGAAGCTTGTGTTCACTTTAAAATAGTCCCCAGGGGTATGAGGGTATTTTGTATGCCCACCTATGGGGACTCACATCCTGAATTATTGAAACGTTGGCAGGATTTAAATATAGAGTTGGGACTTAATTATGCGAGACTCATGTTAGACTATTTCCAACCCATAGAAATGGAATTAAGAGGTAAAACAGATTCATTATATCAACAACTATCTGAGCGTTTTACCTCTACCTTCTGTGTAGACAAAATTAATCATATGCTTACACAAGTCAACATGTTTAGTGAAAGGCTGAAAGCTACCAAACAGCAAAAGCTATTACGGGACTATAACGATTTTTAAAGGGGTCAAGTGTTTGTTTGGCCACGACATCAAGCTGCTCAATCAGCTCCAACTGAAGCAAGAACCAGCAATAATGTCAGGCCCTCCAATCCTAATATCACCAGCACTGTTCAATCATTACTCGAACTACCTTCATCCGTGCCTCAAGCGGAAGCGATGACATCGAATACATCTAATAATTTGACAATGGTTTCTGACTTTGCAGACACCCCCCCGCCTAATCAAGAAGCATTTATCAATAAAGCTTCATCTCATTCTACTGGAGCGATCCCCAAGAACACTTCTATTACATCTTCTACCTCGGGGGCTTTTTTACCGTACCTGAAAAAACAAACCACTTATTACAACAGAGGAAGGTCTCACAGCAGAGACTCACGCAAGAGGAAGAACTCGTCGGAACAGTTCCCGCAAAACAGAAGGAGAAGGAACTGACTCACCACCTTCTGTTTAATTATTCTAGTGTTCCTTTGGATCCATCCAGTATTAAGGTCCTGAATAAAGGCCTTAATTTTATACCAGCGACTAATGCAAAGTTAACAGATACTTTGATAGATTTGAGGCTGTTTTGTAGGAATCTCTGAAATTGCTTTTTAAAACTGATGAAGTAATTAATCAGGATACAACTTGCTATAGAGTTCACAGCACTTTCATACCTAACATGCCTCCACACATTGAGTGCTTTTTAAAGGCATGTGAACATCAATATTATACATTATTCAGCAAAATCATAAAGAAAGGCAGATATTATAATCTTAGTCCACTGGAAGTAAATAGTTTGAATAATCTCAAACAGGATTCTAGAATAGTAGTGAAACCGGCAGATAAGGGGGGGGGGTTGTCGTGCTAGATAGAGAAGAGTATCTTAAGGGCATGCATAGCATGCTGTTAGAAGCAGATACCTATGTACCCATAACCTATAAGGAAGTGCTACATATTGTCCATATGGTCAAGGATACCATATATGACCTAGTCATTTGTTGTCAAGTCAGCCAGGAGATTTATAATTACTTATATATAGAGTTCCCCACCATACCTACCATCAAAGGCATACCAAAAATTCATAAGGATACAACTCCCATCCCTTATAGACCTATTGTGTCAGGTGACAATTGGGTGACAGCCCACATATCCAAATTTGTGGAGGATCTATTGAGACCTGTAGTAAATCAGTACCCTACCATATTGAGGGACACTTATCACCTTTTAGACAATATAAAGGACATTACGTTGGATAACAGCAAACAATACATCTTTATCACTTTAGATGTAAGGAATCTGTTTACATCTATACCCAACACAGAAGGGGTGGAGAGTATTAGACAACGTTTGAGTAAAGAAACCACCTTCAGTAATGATAGAATTATTTTGGTATGCCAATTGTTAGAACTCATTTTGTACAACAATGTGTTCATGTTTGGTGATAGGCATTATTTACAAAAATGGGGGGTAGCCATGGGCACCCCTTGTGCAAATACCTACGCCAATTTGGTAGTTTTATGGTGGGAGAAGTCATTTCTCTTCACAGATGAGAGATTTAAGTATATAAAACTCTACAGACGTTTCGTAGACGATATTATAATCGTATGGGAAGGTTCTTTGCAATTGTTTGAAACTTTCCTAGGCCATTTGGAAACTACTAGCAGTTTCCTGAGATTTACCAAGGAAATTTCTGCCACCCACATCAGTTTTCTTGATGTGACCCTTAGTTTTACATCCGAGGGAGGTATTATTTCGTCTTTATACAGGAAACCTACGTGGCGCAATGCGCTACTGACTTTTGACAGCATGCACCCTAGGCATGTGTTCCAGGGTATAGTAAAGAGCCAGTTCCTTAGGATAAAGAATCTATGTAGCAATGAAATAGACCTCAATAAAGAAGCTCAACTATTAGAGAAATTGTTTCTTGATAGAGGCTATGAACCTAAAATGGTTAGGAAAATCAAACATGATATCTTGGGACAAAGAATACTAGCAGAACCAGACAGCATGGAACCATATAATCAGGTTGTTCAGTATTGTAATAAAAAGAAATCATTTAATAACAACCAAGTTAGATATGTAATAACCTATACCAGTGATATTAAAAGAATACAAGAAGTCATTCAAAATAACTGGCATATATTAAGCATAGATACTACCACAAGGGATTTAGTTGGACTTTATCCATCTTTCTTATATAAAAATAGTAAAAATCTAAAAAGAATTTTATGTGGTGATATACATATCACCACTGATGGTGATAGAATGAGCCCTTATAATCCCGCGTCACACAGAAAAGGTACCTTTCCATGCTATAACTGCAGTAGATGCAATTATATTTCTAAAGAACAGATATTCAAACACCCAACCATGGATTTTGTTTTTACACCACATTTTTTTGCAAACTGCAACACTCGCAATCTTATATATCTTGCTACCTGTATTAAATGCCAGGCGTTCTATGTAGGATTAACAAAAAGGAAGCTCCAGGAGCGCATTTACAACCATCTGTATGACATTAGGAAATTAACAGAGACAAATGCGTTAGCGAAACATATCTTAGAATTTCCATTACACTCTTTTAATTTTAGAGTGCTACAAATAGTCCCTGACAATGGTAAGGAAGGCAACAAGGACAACAACTTGGCTATACAAGAATTAAATTGGATATTAAAATTGGGAGCACATTTGACACCAGGTATTAATAATGTTATATCCATAAAGCCCATTTTGTTATCTAGATAGACAGGATATTAACATAATTATATGTATATATAGCCCCCATTCAAGCTGAATTTATGGTCCAAATATATTAGGTCTTTATATTAGGGCACATCTGTTACAGAAAAAATTCTTTAATGCTTTAATGTGTTAATACAGCTTATAATTTTTCATACTAGGTTTTAATAAAAACATTGCACATTTAGATATACATCTTTTATATAAGTGACATTAATAATTTTTAGCTTTCACATAATAAACTTTACAGTGAGAGGTAAATTTAATATATATAAGTCTTTATATTTATGCAAGTTACATCAACTCATCTAAAACTTGACGGCAGTTAGTTTTTAATGTCGGTTTTCTTGCATTCCGGCATTATCTCTAGGTTTTACTAGTCTAACTCCTTCGTATTATTTTTGCCTCTTGGCTTTGAGAATGCGTTGCAAAGAACAAATATATGTTCTCAGGAGAAATAATTCTATCTTTGTCAAACATTATTAAAGATATTCAGCCTGAACCACTTTTTTGGGATCAGGCTGCTCATGCGCATCTATAAATCTTTTGCGCTAACATTTTGTAGTTAAAGCTTTGTCTGTCTGATTTAAATATAGAGTTTGGCAAAGGATATACAAATAGAAGTAATAATATTATGAAGAACTTCTAAGAAGGAGTTAATATTTTTATACCAGTCTTTACACTTGGTTTTTAACAGTGTCATTCAGACTGATCTTTCTCAACCACTTGTGTAGAGCCTCAGCCTCAATAGTCCCAACCTCTCAGTGCAAGGGGATGTCATGTATGTATTGCAGGTATATTTGTAGACTATTGCTACTGTAATAGGGAGTGTCTTCACAGATATGGTGTGTGTGGGAGGCCACATCTGCAGTGGACATGTGCGCCATTGGATACTGGCAGACATCCCAAGGTCATCATAGTACAGTACCACTGCTAGCACAGTAACGCCCCTGTGGACTATAGCTGTGATACGCCCAATATATGTGGACAGTCTGACACATGCTGGTCAGTCCAGGCGTATACTCAGAACCCCTTCATGCAAGACATGTGGACCTGGCCTCTCAATGTGGATGTTAACAGCCATGTAGATGGGTATCACACGTAAATACTAGTATACATTTTCCCCCATAGGTTATACATTCATACACCCCTGTCTTTCCTGACACATAATAACCGCTGGTACAGAGGTGCCATGGCCACATACTACCCACTAGTTAGTGACATACATCTGAACAGCATCCCACTGCTTTGTCTGACTTACATGACTGTCATGGTGGCCCGGCAGAAGTACATCAGGCAAGTATCTGGACATGTCATCTCACTGGATAAGTACAGTAATGTGCTAGGCATGTAACAAAGCACAGTGCTAGCTACATGCAGACTGACTCAACACTGGGCTACATCTCCCATGTGGGGATACACATGTACCTGCATAGATAGCAAGCTCTACAGGCATGTTACATCACAGAGTAACAGACACCTGTGTGAAAGTGCATAACCACAGCCAATGTGAACACAGCCACAGCCACATATGGTAAGCTGACGTACTAGTACAGCATATGGACTATCTGACCTAAACCATCTTCATACAAGCCACTCACACAACACCCCTACATATACTGGGCCACTAGACAGTGTTGTCTGATGCCTGTCTGTGGTATGGGACATGTGTGTGTTCACCCCTACAAACATGTAAGGTGTTAGGGTGACATACAGTGGAGCAGCATGTAACATCAGATAGGACAGGACCTGGAACAATGACATCCACAACAGTCTCCACACAGGCCAAGGTACATATTCACTATATACACACTGTCGACAATTACCAGACTTACACACATTTCAGTACTGTACACACAACCACATAATGGCCAGGCTATGTCCTCAATTATAACCACATACTATGCATAACATGTGTAGCAGTCTGATATCTCACTGGCTTTTTTATCAGATATGCTGTCAATGACTATGGAGTACAGAACATATGCACCCCCTACTGCATGACATATGTACAAAGGTTGACAGAGTTGTGGCTGAAGGCACAAACACAGGGACAATATTGTCATGTCGCTGTAATACCCTCATACATATACTGTCGTAACAGGGTTTGTTGCACCATATGTCCTATGAGGGATATGACGTTGGTAACTCTCCTGGCTGTCACCATCTACTGCCTGCTATCCTCACACTACCTTCTGCATTCCACAGATAGGTGCACCGTAGCTGACACATGAAACCAAAGGCACAACACTGCCCAGTCTGCAGATGACCCTGCGGATGGGGACCCCTCATATACATGGGACCAACATGGCAGGTATTGCAACATGTACGACAGGTATATCCAGACAAACACTGTTAAACCAACAGTACTCCACATGCAGTATAGCAGCACTTACAGTTTGTAGTCAGGTCAGGCACATTCCCCCTCCTGTTTGTTGCCCTCTTTCCACAGTGTAAGTTGTTAGAGGTAAATCCCCAATCCATCTAAGATGCTGTTTGCCAAACAACAGATTGAGTTCCTGCTCACAGTGACTGTAAAGGGCCAACACCACCACATTGTTCCTAGGTATTGGAGTGTGTTTCCATGCAATTGGCTATGGGCCTGTTACCACAGCCATTCCACATGCAGTCAGCTTGGGGAGGGTTGCAATTCGTGCAGAGGCCATCAGCTGATCATGAGCATCACTTACATTACACATGCTGCTGCCTAAGCATTGCGGGTGTGGGTCTCCAAATCCACCGGAGAGGGAGTGGAGGAGGTAGACAGAGGCAAATACATGTTAGGGAGGGGGTGGTGGAGTAAAACAGAAGCATGTTTGTGTCACACACCTACTAGCACAGGGTATCAAACCCCCAACAACTATGTAGTGCTATCACAGTTCGATGCAGTTATCAGTTGTGACACATGGGTTACCTGCTGTGGAGCACTCAGAGCATATTTGTGATGATGAGCGACATCTGCAACAGGGATATGGTAGATAGACAGTGGGGGACGTACACGTGCCTGTCTGCATGAACAGCTGCCAGTGTCAACACAGGCACACTCACACAGGGACGCACACACATTGACACACTTGGCAGGGCCAGGAGTGCAACTCATCAGTAATGTGATTGCCACAACACATTGATGTGCAGTTATCACATGCACCACACGGGTCATACGGAGGTCATATGGGCACTGAGTATGATGAGGTGTCAGACATCAAACAGCATGCTTCAGTATGCCCTGGGGGGTTGTAGTGAGTGTGAATGTGGTCAGATGTACCATACAGCACACAAACAGACACACAGGGTGCCAGTCCTGACATGCATGGGTGCATGTCTGCACGGGTGTGTGGTGGTCAACTGTGCCAGCAGGCTGTACAAGGGTAGAGGAAGGATATACCTTGGCATCAGGCCACATGACGATGGTTTGCATTGTGTCTCAGGCCTGTGGTTTCTGCATCTGTCCACACAGGTGGGTATTGCATCCCCCATCCAATCACCTGCATGACTATTGTGTGTGGCCAATGCTGTACATCACTTGCCATGTATATGTTCCTTACTCCATGACATGAATGGTGTCTGGGATGTGCACACCTCCCACATAGATGTGACATGTGGAACTGTACCTGGGGTGTCTGGCCCATGTTGTTAACACAGAGTATCATTGGATGTGCAAGTCTTGCCCACCTGTGGCAGGAACTGATAATGGGCTGCAGGTTTACACTGCACCTACATTGATAGCATGCTAACAGCATTCCCAGATGTCAGTGTCATCTGTCCATACAGGGCATGTTATCAGGTATGGTATGTCCATTGGGAGTTGCATGTAAAGGCACCACGGGTAGTGCAGGTGTCCATTTGGGAATATGGTGGAGGTGCAATGTCTGCATGTACATGCATATTGGACAGATGGCCAGAGTGACATGCCCTCTGTAACCCACTGCAATCACTGCACAGTTGCCATCAGTCGCCAATATGCAGTATACTACCCACATATTGTCTATTGCCTAGGCATGTGTGTGTGTGCTCTGGGTAATAGTGGGGTGGCTAACTGTGATTGGCTGGCCTTGATATCACATGTCTGGGTACGGCTTTGCACACCTGCCTCTCAGCTAATTTACATCTGGCATCCCTGTATGGTTGACATGGTGATATATAGTAGAGCCACCATAAAATAACTGAGCAAAACCCCCTCCACATTAACCACACACTCACTGCCACCTCTACAGAGGATATGTGTTACACACACACACACACACACACACACACACACACACACACACACACACACACACACACACACACACACACCTGTCATGACTCGGAGTAGAATCCCTACCTAACTAGTTTATCACACTGCAGCACTACACAGTTATAGTACACGCCATAAACATTACTAGAGTACCTCTTCCCCAAAGGTGCATTTCACAATGTATAACATCAGCAGGGTTATCAAAGTAGGGCATTTCGACTGTACAGTGAGTGACTAGCCTAAAACGCATTGCTCCCTACACAGATAGTGAGACACACACAAAACATCCACAACTGACATGTGTGGGTATAGAACTCCTGATCAAGGTCTATATCACACTACAGCATGGGGCTGTTATAGGATGCACCACAGGGATTACAGAAGAACTGACTCCCCAAAGTTGTATTTCACAATGGATGACATCAGCAGGAGTGCCACAGTAGGGCATTTGAAATATACTGCGAGTGAGTAGCCTATATTGCATTGCTCCATACACACACATTGAAACACACACAAAACATCCAGGACTGCCATGGGTAGGGATGGAACCTTACCACTGTGCTAAATCACACTACATGGTTACAGGACAGGGTACGGGGATTACTGGGCTACACTCTTCCCAGAGGTGCATGTCTAGGTGAGTGACATTAGCAGCCTTGCCAAAGTTGGGTATATGAATTGTATGGTGTTTGAGTAGCCTGAAAAGCATCGCTCTCTACACAGTCAGACACACAGACATACACACAATCACACAGTTGGCAGGTCTGGGGTTAGAACACCTACCTCACTACTTTATCACACTACAGCAGTACACAGTTATATGATGTGCTACAGAGATTACTGCATCTCCAGGGGTGTATTTCTAGGAGAGTGACATCAGCAGGCTTGCCAAAGGTGAGTATATAAATTGTACAGAGTGTGAGTAGCCTAAAAAGCATTGGTCAGTCACACAACTCCACACACAAATGCACAGTTACCAGGTCTGGGGTTAGAACACCTACCTAACTTTGTTATCACACTACAGCAGTATGCAGTTACAGGATGCGCCACAGAGATTACTGAATTATAATTTTCCCAGAGGTGTATTTCTAGGTGAGTGACTTCAGCAGGAATGCCAAAGTTGAGTATATGTACTGTACAGAGTGTGAGCAGCCAAAAAAGCATTGCTCTTTATTCAGGTTTACACACACAGTTGTCAGGTCTGGGGTTTGAACACCTACCTATGCACGTTATCACACTACAGTGGTATGCAGCTACAGGACATGCTACAGAGATCATTGGGTGTGTTATTCCCAGAGGTGTATTTCTAGTTGAGTGACATCAGCAGGCTTGCCAAAGGTAAGTATTTGCATTGTACAGAGTGTGAGTAGCCTAAATAGCATTGCTCTTTACTCAATTAGACACACACACAGATTCACACACTAACACACACAGTTGTCAGGCCTGGGGTTAGAACACCTACTTAACTACTGTATCACACTACAGTAGTATGCAGTTACTGGACACGCTACAGTGATTACTAGGATCTAACTTTCCCAGAGGTGTACTTCTAGGTGAGTGACATCAGCAGCCCTGCCAAAGTTGAGTATATGAACTGTACGGAGTGTGAGTAGCCTAAAAAGCATTGCTCTCTACTCAGTCAGACACACACAAATACACACACACAGTTGCAAGGTCTGGGGTTAGCACACCTATCTAACTACTTTATTACACTACAGCAGTACGCAGTTGCAGGATGCGCTACGGAAATTACTGGGCTTGGATTTTCCCAGAGGTGTATTTCTAGGTGAGTGACATCAGCAGCCCTGCCAAAGCTGAGTATATGAACTGTACGGAGTGTGAGTGGCCTAAAAAGCATTGCTCTCTACTCAGTCAGACACACACACAGATACACACACACACACTTAATCACACTACAGCAGTAAGTAGTTACAGGACACGCTACAGAGATTATTCGGCTGTGACTTTCCCAGAGGTGTATTCCTAGGTGAGTAACATCAGCAGCTTTGCCAAAGTTCAGTATATGAATTGTACGGAGCTTGAGTATCCTCAAAAGCATTGCTCTTTACACAGAGACAGACAAACACACACACACACACACACACACACACACACACACACACACACACACAAACACGCTCACACAGTTGCCAAGTGTGGGGTTTGGACTACTACTTAACTGGTTTATAACTACAGCAGTATGCAGTTATGGGACTCACCATGGTGATTCCTGAGATACAGCTCTCACAAAGGTGTATTTCACATTGGATGACCTCAGCAGGCTTGTTATACTATTACTATGGGGTCGGTGGTATGTGCATGGGCCATAACCCATTAATGTAGGGGTTGACATGCCACATGTGGGAACACATGGGGCCATACATCACAGGTACGTGTATACAGCTACTAGATGACTGCTTCCTTGTACAGTCATGTTACAAGGCTGGCACGAGCACCACATAGTCTGTCATGCTGACAGATGCTGATGGCTAGTATCTCAAGTGAGTGCATCTGCACCTCATGTGGTTGTGGGCCTTTGGCTGTGTGCTGGGTGAGACAGTCCCGGATGGGTCCTTGTCATGGTGACCCTCTTCTACACATCTATGTCCATCTACCTTTGGCTTATTATAGTGTGGTGTCCTTACATATATGTCTGTATTCCTATCGACTGTGTGTGCAAGGCAGGAGTAGTGCATAGTGACGTATGTCTGCACTAAGAACTGCGACTGCCAGATATGTCTGGTCCACTGGTGTTTGCAGATATGGCCTTCATGTGTTTAAGTGTGTGGGCATGCCCAGTATGACCTTTCAGTATGTTGTTGACTGACATTGTCTTCATTCCTCTAAGTGTATGAGCATGCCCAGTATGGCGATCTGTATTGCATGCGTGGAGCATGTCCAGGTTGTTTGTACTGTGATGCTGACCTTTGTGTTGTACACTGACAGGTAGCATGCTGTGTCTGCAGGGTATCCATCGGTCAATTGGCATGTACTGTTGCTACATATCTGCATAGCGGGGGGGGGGCAACTGACTGTTTCTACATTTCTACACAGGAGTGGGGGGGAACACTTGACTGTTACTATTAGTGTACGTAGGATGGGGGGCACACCTGACACTTCTACACATTTGCTAGGACTGTACTGGTATGTTGGGTGTTCCATTTCAGTCTACAGTCTTGCCTATCGTGCTGGATAGAGACATACCAGTGTACTACAGATCCTAGCTTTCACTGGCTACATATTAGTTTCAGACTTCCTAGCCTTCACATCTTCCATCAAATTGCCTGGCCTGCTGTAGTCTGCCTGTGTAGGCCTGGGGGGATTATACATAGGGCTCATTCAGAGGCCATAGTGTAACATTTGTTTGTGTTTGTCTACACCTATCCTGCTAATGGTAACAGTTGTGTATGTGACCCCCCCCCCCAACTGGCATGTGTGAGTCACTTACCTTGTGGGTGTCCCAGTATTGAGGGTGGTGCTGCAGGGCTGCCTATGTCGGATACATAGAGTACACTCCCTATACATGGTTAAGCACAAGTAGTGTCATGTTTGGCATTTTTTTTACTGTATGTGCGAGTCAGAGAGAGATGACATTCCCTTGGTCCCTATTGTGCCAGTGCATGTGCTATACTTTACCTCTTTGCCAGGGCCAGGGCATACTGGACACGCCTTCTTCTGCCTACTGGGGCAGGCTCAGGTTGTTCCTCCTCTGAGTCACTCTGTGCCTGTGCAGGCCTTGGCAATGGTGGGGGTGGGCTGTGTGGCCGGGCTGTGTGGCCCTGCCCCATGCTGTTCCTGCTGCAGCTGTTTCTGCATGATCATATTGTGTAGCATGGCACATACAAGGACAATTTGGGTATATGTAGTTGGTGAGTACTGCAAAAATCCACCAGATGTGTCCAGACACCGGAACCATGACTTCAGCATCCCAAACACACGCTCTGTTATGATTCGTGTTTGTGCATGTGCCTCATTATGGAGTTCTTGTTCGGGTGTGTGTGCATTTCTGATGGGTGTCATCAGCCATGGCTCCAGTGCGTATCCAGTATCCCCCACTAGGTGACCATGTGGGATGTCCCCATTGGCAAATATGTGTTACAGCTGCATCAGATGTCAGATATGGGAATTGTGGTAACTTTCAGGGCAGCCAGCACACACATTCATTATTATGTCCTGAGCATCGCACACAACCTGGCAGTTGATGGAGGGGAAGCTCTTGCAGTTGATGTAGACCCTACCCCTCTCACCAGGTGGTGCTTTGATGCGTATGTGCATGCAGTCTGTTTCACCCACTACCTCGGGGTATTCTGCTATTTGATGGAAAAGAAGCATATCGCTGGCCAATTCCTCACGGGTGATGGGGAGGTATACGTGCTCACCGACATGTGCTGACATGGCATCCAGGAACTGGTGAAGTACGCTGGATGCTGATGCCTGTGATATCCCCATCATATCCCCAGTTGGCCTTTGGAAGGTACCTGTAGCTATTATACGTAGGCCTACACATACCTTGGTATCCACTGAGATGGGTTCCCCTCTGTTAGTTCTGTGTGTGAGGTGTGGCCGGCACAGCTCAACAATCTGCTGTAGGAGGTCCCTGTCCACCCTTTAGCGCGCCACTATCTCCAGCTCATGTAGCCCTTGGTAGGTTACCCTGGGTCTATACACTCTTCTCCATCTCCTCACTCTGGGTTGCTTGGCAGCATTCACATCCTCACCACCCTCAGCCTCTTGCACATGCTGGTTTATGATAGCAAAAGCAGCCCCTAGCATTATTTCTCTTGCTTTCGTTTTCCAAAATTTCCCCATTTGTATACACCGGTGGTGCAGAGTTATTGGGAATAACAAGGGGGAAATGTGTTTTCATAGTTTATAGTGGTGTGCTGGGCTGGGCTGGGCTGCTGCCTGTGTGATTGGCTGTGTCTGATACATTTCACCTTTCAGCTCAGCTAGTTCTCCTTGATTACCTTTCTACTGCTGTTTTCCCTTCCTATTGCCTCCATGTTTAAGCCTGTGTGCACACCGCGCAGAGTGCTCAAATGTGCAAAATGCTGTTATTTCCTGGTTTAACTTCCCTTTTCTTCCTGTGAAACCTGGTGCGCAGCTCACACACCTGCTTACACTTTGTCAGGAGTGCTAAGCAGCTTGGACACACCTCTAGCTTAGCCGTGCTAAGCTAGGAGCAGTCCTGAGTCACAGGGCTCCAATCCACTTACAGTATTCCTGACATCCTCCCCCAAGATGTCACCTATCTCCTAGTCTTGCACCCAGCTATTTCTACTTTTACACTCTTGGGACCTGCCTCACACCCTGGGGGAAATCTGGGATTCACTATCCTTCCCCTCATTTGCATAGGATTGCCTACTAATGCATAGTTACATGTCCCACACTGAGCCTCCCCCCTTAGCAACCACTACTCACTGGCCAGATTGTCTTATGCCTGCCATTGACTTGAATTGCTGAATACTGCTTTAGTTAGACTGCTTATTTTAGGTTTGTTTTATTATTTCCCCTCCTATCCCATTTGCGTGCTAAGGCCCTATGCTTAAACAGGCAAGATCAGCAACAGAAAAATAAAAGTTTTTTCTTTTTATTTTTTACACATTTTGCAATGCCAATGGCCTTCTACTTGGCCATTGGCATGCTTCATCACTGATATGCAGCCTTTATTTGGTGCTGTCAAAGCTCCATTTTGTAGTTTGCAAAAATGTACTCAGTTACTAACCGAGCACATTCCTGCAGACTGCACTCGTCCTTCACTGACTGCTGCCTCCTTCCTGGATCACAAATTATCCACATTTGCATGGTTTTCACCTGCAAATGAAGGTAATTTGCATACAAGAGCTCACGTGCACATCCCGGGAGCTTGTTTCTGGATCACACGTCGGCCATATTGCTGAAAATATCTCTTAAACTATTCCTGCACACTATAACGGGCTTCGTAAATCCGGGGGATTATTATAGCAGAAGTAGTATGATGATGATCATCATCATATTTTTGAAGAGACAAAATAATTTCTTTAGTTAGAAACAGGTTCAGAGTAATGAAGTATCAATAGTATAAACAAAAATAAAATGGTATTAGAGTTAAGAGCTTTATTTGGACTATTTAATTGCATTACTGCTATAAAACTCACAATTATATACAACTAACTATTGATTCCAAATAACATAACACTTAGTTCATGCACCTGTCTTCTTTCAAATATTTTCAGTGTTACATGTACAAAACGCTAAAGAAAAACAAAATGACACATTTATTATATTTCTCTGTTATTCTTTATAAATAAAAAAATACCTGCAAGTGATATGTTATTATTGACTGTGTTTTTCTGAAGAATTTTATTCTGAAAATAAATTAATGCAATAGTATGGGAGGAAGTAGCTGCATGTAATAAAGGTAGAAATATGCATTAATATATTTGTCTCTATTTGTTAAACTAGCAAGAGAAAAAAAAGGGTTATCATAACATGCAACTATAACCTTTGCACCGTTTGCTGCTAATGTATATAGCTTGGGTATTTAAGAACAGGAATGGCTAGGATATTTTTGTTTTACTTTTTAGACTAACATTTGGTCCTGCTGCCTCCCTTTGCTAGCATCTTTCAGAGATGTATACCAAAGTGTTTGGAACATTATATATGCTCTCAGCCCCCTGTCCCATCCAATGCTAATAATACAGGAGTAAGTAGTATAGGGCCCATAATATCGGATCTCATGGAGTCCTATTTCTATGCCCTTATATTCCATCAAAAGTGCATGCAATTCTGGTCAGCTAGCTTCTTTCATTGAATTATGCGAGTTTGAAACCAAGCTGTTCTGCATCACCCTGGTTCTAATTAAGTTGCTAATGATAAAACTCACCTAACCAACCGCATCTTACTGTGTGGGAAATACTTATGCCACATATTCCAATGCCTCAGCTATATTCTTGATTGCATGAGCCCATTACTCAGACATAAATCAAATGGTCCAAGTCAAAAATCCATCAATCTGCACATCTATTTGTACTTTGCTATTTTTATTCTATCCAAGTGTAGTGTGAAAGCTGAATAGTCAGTATACACATAACCACCCCTACATTTTTTAGATGTATAGAGGCTTTTGTCTAAATCCCAGTCATAGACTACAACAAGCACTAATTTCTGTTTTCTGGTCTCATCCATGTAAAGGATATCAGTTACATTGGTTTACATACATAAATTAATATAGAATAATGCAAACTGGAAACTCAATCTGCAGAGTAGTTGTTAAAACACATTTATCAATGTCAAAAGGTTTTCACTGGAACAATATTTTACCATTAGTGGTTAAAGATGTACATCCAAAAATGATAACAGAGAAACAACAAAAAAGACTCAGGTTCATAATACATACAAACCAAGGGTTAAACCAAGACTTTTCAAACTCAAATGCCTGTGTGGTACTGTCACTTTTAACAACACTTATCATTGTTTTTTTCTGTTATCTACAGCAAAATCTGGAATGCTACTTTGTTATGAGCTTTTCAAAACAAGGTGTATTTTTTCTGAAGACCATAAACTGCAAGCCAATAATATTTTAGTTTTATTCAGTGCAATCAGTTTTACTTATTTTCTAGCTTTTGTCCAGTGATTTAAAAAACAATGTTACAGACTTTTTATCAAGTGCAAAATGCTGTATGTTGCTTCAGTATGAACATTTCTTTTTTGAAGCATGTAAATCAGTTTCACTTCCTTCTTACTCTTTCTGGCAGTAGTTGTTAAACTAATGTCAGACTGTAGCTGTTGGCCGGCACTTCACCATTCTTGGTAAGGAAACTCAGACTGGCATATTGTAGTTGGAGAGATTCTTTGGAAGACACTTGAGACTAACAACATGACTGCTCAGGACATGAGGAATGCAGGATACCAGTGCAGTTCAGTTCACTACTATGAAGAAGGAGTGGAAACTCAGACAACCGTATGCATGTGTGGGGTCTATATTACTTTGTCAACAGTGTTTTTGTTTTTTTTCCAAGACTTATTGGTATTAAGAGATTAGGAAAGATTGCATGATGTTGGGAAAACCAGACAAAACTATACCAGAAGGAAATTTGGAGTAAGAATATTAAGGAAGGAAGGTATACTGTGATGATATAACAGAACATTATTAAGTAGCCTTAGGTGTGAACACATTGAATGTTACCTTCGAAGAAATGATCCTCAAAAGAAGTCCAAGACTTGAATAAACTTTCTTCATCATTGAATGAAATATTTGTTAAAGTAAGTCAGGGTCTTTGGGACACACATAGACAGTAATCCAGCCTTTGACCATCAAGTGTCTACAGTACTGAGGAAATCATTCTCTTACGCAACTTAAGAAACAAAGGTATGGCATCAAGGTCCAAGGAGGTCATTGTTCCACTGTATTTGGCATTCATCAGACCTATCATTGAGTACAGTGCCTGTTTGGTATGTACCTAACCAGGTACAGCCAACAATTGGAATGTCCACAGAGGTTACTCACTAAAAGAATACAGTGTAAGTAACCCATCCTATGCAGACTGCCTCAAGGCCCTATCCCTGTATTCTGTCTTCTGCAGGCTGTTGTGGGGAGATCTATGCCTGACATACAAGACATTGTCAGACCGCACTCGGATGGACCTTCTGCATGTCTGCAAAACAAGCAGCACCAGAATTAACAGTCCTAAAGACTTAATCCTTGCATGCCTTATAAATAGTATCTGCTGACGAGACAAGTTTGTATCAGAGACAATACCTGATCTCTGGAACAGGATCGCTATTCATATAAAGCTGAGGTCTTCCCTAACCCAGTTGAAGTGCAACTTGGACAATTGGATGGGGAACAGACCTATTTCTCTAATGGACATAGGCAGCCCTGTAAATAATTCATCTCCAAGGCTCCTGCTTTTAAATGTTTCATCTCCCAAGCCCTTGCTTTTTCTTATCAAGGGTGCCAGAACTTGTCAGAGATTTGGGATACATGGCTAGGCTTAAAAAGGCCCTTGTAGTCGTTAGCTTAGTAAACACCTATGAATCTATGCTGCTGGCATAGAGATTGTCTGCGATCTACATCAGATACTGAGCAAGTTGAGTCTGCTTGTGATACATTTAAATTATCAGTTAATGCTAGAAACAACAGAAGGTACTCTTTTTAAATTAATTTGTTTAGATAAGTGGAATAATACAAAAGTGTTTTTTGGGTTATTTGAGGAAACTATATTTCAAAATTCTATATTGATATGTCTGGATATTTGCAGTCTGCTACTGGAAGATCAAGTCATAAGCTACCTTGTTTAATAACAAGGTAATACTAGTTCCACAGAGATATATTGCTCAGGTTTAAAGAGTAACTATCTAAGATGTATAAGGTTGTTTGTAGTTTAAGTGAAGAAAAATAGCATTTAATATAAATGTAATGGCACTTTTGTTTCAGACCAGACCATGGGTAGATTAACTCTTGGTCTGCTTGTGATGCAGTTTAAGAAAGGCCGAATACTAAGTGCATCAGGCTAAGCTGCTTTAGTGTTGGAAGTTTAACAGAAAATATAAAGTCTATGAATTATTTGAAGACAACTGCATTGTGCTAAGTGAAGTTGTATGATGAGGGGTAACTTGCAGGGTGTGAGAAATTCAGAAATGTAATTTCCTTGAGGGGGTAGGCAAAGCGGCATGGTCAGGTGCTTTATATGCTAATGGCCTATAATGAAATGCTAATGAGAAACATTATTAGAGTGATGCTCTTAGCATATCCTAATGAGGATGTTTGAACACAGATGAATGTTCATTTTGAGAGTAAGGACATCTCTTAATAATATTTGAGTTTGCTGCAGTAAGTGTGTATCTGTAAGATGTTCTTATTGCCATGGCAACATATGATGGTGCCCAGCATCACTGTCTGAGGCATTGCATCATTTGACTGCATTTACTTTTTCAGGGACCTCAGAACACCAACATTGTGGACCAATACTTGGTAGACAGGGACACTATCCAAGAACTTGTGAACATTGTGTAGCCTATCTGCAGCCCCATTGGAGTCATGGAGCACCTATTCTAAGGGTTACTAGGGTGTGTGTCAATTTACATATAGCAGCTACAGAGACCTTTCAGTAACCTACTGGAAACTCAGTTGTGGTATCTAAGCATCTGCCTTGAAAATACTCCATTAGTTTCCTGGTGCTATGCTTCAGCATGTGGGGAAGTTTTTCTGGTTCTCACACATCTCAGAAGACAGATCCACCTTCAAGCTGGATTTCTATGATATAACCCATTTCTCTGAGGCACTAAGGGCCATAGACTATACCCACATCATTTTAATAAAGGCCCCACCTGGTGAGCTGATAGAAAAGTGGATGAACCATAAAGAGTATCACTTCATTAACTGTCAGGTGGTCAATAATCTGCAAGGTGTTATACAAAATGTGTGTTTGCATACCACACAGGCCACTGTCATGACTACCATATGTCGCATACCTGTGACCTGTACTAACATTTTATGAGAGATTACTTCTCACAGTAGCATTTTGTTTGTAGTACTGGATATGTCCTACAATCTGGCTTATGACACCATATAAAATCCAGAAAAATTAAATAGACCAGAGGTACAATCAAGCTCACTCTCAGACAATGAAGATTATTGAGTGAATGCTTGGGCATCTGAAACCATGCTTCTACTATCTGGATTCATCCAGTTGTGAACTGGAGTATGATCTTGCTACACATGCAAAAGTAGTGTCAGTGTGTGCAGTATTACATAACATCATACTTAAGAAGCAGTTACAGCAGGACAGGAATTTACAGGAGAAGCAGTCCACAGCACACCAGGTAGTGGAGGTTGAGTCAGACAAGGAGTCAGAGGAAGAGCCAGCAGAAGGAAATTATTGTGCCATACAGCAGAGGGCACAGTATGCCACAATACACAGTGTCGTGATATAGTATGCAGTGGCAATTGCAAAGAGGCAGAATCTTGCACACGGCATTAGAACTTAGTAGACTAGAGTAAAGAGGTACACTACACTAAAATGAATACATGTAAACTGAACAACAGGCTAAACGTACCTATGCTTAGGATGGCCACACTGTGCATCAAATTTTGACAACCCAAGTAAGAAGGTACAAAGGTCAGAGCACAGTTATCGTCATTTGCACAGATAAGGGAGGACTGAAAAATGGAAATCCTTCCTAGAGTTATGTGTGAGTGTTGAGAACTATGAAAGTGAACTGTGCTGTTCTGTGTCCAGTCAGTGTTTTGGGAGATAGTTAATGTAAATGTTCTCATGAAGGGCCTATGTCGATGAGTGTGTGTGTGTGTGTGTGTGTGTGTGTGTGTGTGTGTGTGTGTGTGTGTGTGTGTGTGTGTGTGTGTGTGTGTGTGTGTAATGTACTGGAGGTAGTGAAACAGCCTCAGCAGTAGTTGCAGCATTGCAGCATGATTCATGCACTGTGCAGGTTCAGGGAATGCATGACAGAGGATTCTGCATCCCGTGCATGACCACACACATGACTGCTTGCTCTACCAGAAGTTGCACGGGATGTAATCCTGGCTAGAAGCCAGCATGCTACGTGAGGGTGAGTGATGTCTGCTATGAAATGTGCCACTTTGGTGACTGCCACAGCTATGAGGACATCTCCTTCAGGGTGTAGGCACCTCCACAACAAATTTAGCCATGGAAGTCCTAGGACCCTAGGAGTGGGATCCTGGTCATCCTTGGCTATGAAGGCTACCTTTTGTGAATGAAGCAATGGTCCAACTTCATGGAAGGGCCTTCACCCTGTCAGGAGAACCTGAGAGAACCTTACACAATTCAGTGTGTGACTGAATCTATCCAAGCAATAACATATAGAGGTCATGCACTCCTTTAGGTCAACACACACAACCTGCATCATGCTCACTAACTCTGCCATGGGTGTAGTGGTGTAGCCTGTGTCTCACCAATAACACCTCACCTATGTAGGGTTGCAGCCACTGACACACAAGTCTCAGAGATGGGGCAGTAACCATGTCTCCCAGCACAATAATTACCTACTATATCATAAGGACCTCTCTGCCCAAGGGTACTAGGGTCAGGTTCTGACATTTGAAAAATAGAGGTCAATACCCGACTGTGCTGCCTTTAATCTGTCATCACTGTGAGTCATAAAGGCTGTGTCAATGGTCTGTGTTGGGGGTGCAGTGGTGACATTCCGTTTGTCCAGCACAAACTCTATATTCTCTGAATTTACTAGCTCATCTCTGTCATTGTCAGAGGCTGCCAATTCTCCAATATCAGGTCGGGCTAGTTCCATAAAAATGGTGCTGAATAAGGAATCACCTGTGAATACACTAAAACACAAAACGTCTTTTGTTAGTATGACCCAGCATAAGAAGTATAAATCCAACAGAGTTTTTAAAAATGTTAATGTGATGATGGCACAGTGGTGCAGCAGTATCATTGTCACCTCCCAGCAAGAGGTTCTCCAGTTCAATTCTCGTCTGGTGTGCCTTCTGTGCAGAGTATGCATGTCCTCCCTGTATTCATGTGGGTTTCCTCCGGGTGCTCCAGTTCCCCCCCCCCCCCATATCACAAAGACATGTGTCTGGAGCATTTCTCCCTAGGCCTCCGCTGAAAATTTGCTTTGTTTCAAGTTGCACTTTCCCAGTAAACAAATGTTAAATAAATAAATAAAATAAAAATAAATGACAATAAATAAAGTAACTGCATATGGCTGTAGAGGGTGAACCTCTGCTGTACCTCTGTGCCATAATTCAGATAGCTTTAACAATCTGAATGGTCACTAAGGGATGCAGACAATTTACAGGTATTCTTACATAGGCAAAGGTCTGCATACGAGGGGCATCTCCAGCTGATTTTCTCTATGGCTGGTCCAGCTCTGCCCAACATCTAGCACCACTCTGTGTGATTTTGTTGAGATACAATTGCCTAAAACAGGAGTCAGGAACTCCTCCATCTCCATAAGAAGTGGTACACTTGAAGACCCCCCCCCCCCATCCATTGGCCAGCCTTCTCATGTCAAGAGTTGAGCTTTTTGTTGGGGAGCATGTATGATGTCAATAGCCCTGCTGCACAACATATCATAACTGTAGTTGTGGCCACCAACTACACTGATGCCTACCACAACATATTCATGGGCATGGTCCCTGTAGATGTGATGAGCTGCATGCAGGCCAAAGAGCTGTTGTCCTTGTAGAAAGAGTTCCTACAATAGCATGTCATTCTCCTCATCAGGTCCGAAGGGAGGGATGATTAGTCAACAAGCAAAGGAGAGTTATATTGCTGAAATGGAATTCATCTTCAAGTCTCAGTGAGTACCTTCATGAGGTGGACCCTGTTTTTCACAAAATCTCACCAAGATGCCACTGATATATAGAATGTAATTTATATAGCGTATATTATGGACAGAAGTAGGTCAAAAATTAATAAAGATTGCTGGGTGCACAAGACCCAGGATAAAAAAGAGCCCAATCCTGGTAGGTGCATTGGTGCTAGGACTGGAAAAAATGACAGTGTAGAATTCTCAAAATATGGAAACATTCCTACAATGGTGGCAAGCCCAGGGGGAGGATGGCCCCGTGTTGTAGAAGGAAGTAGCAGTCCACAATCACAAAAACTGATAGGCCAAAAAAGAGCCATAAAGACAATAGAGTGGACTATTGAGGATAAGAAAGAAATGATGTATTATTACTATTATGCAAAAAACCCAGAATTTGCAGATACAATATATACAAAAAGATTATGAGAGAAAGAGGAAAGAAAAACACTTCCAGAAGAAAAACTGTCAGAAGACACAAATAAAAAGGTATGTTTATTAATACAAAAGATTTGTGAAAAACATTATATAGACCAAGAAACTATGATCTGTTTGGGAAAAAAGCATTTGAGGAAGTGCAAAAATATAAACAAAACAAAACCTAGAGATTTTTGCAAAGTATAAAAATGAAATATGGACATGGGAAAGAAAGAGAGATTTGATATGTTGCAATAGTTATGTAAAGGCAAAAGCCAAATTAATCAATACAAAAAAGGCAACCCCAAAGATATTGGAAGAGAAATATAGGCAAAGACATCCAGATACCAAAATTTCATAATAAAGAAAATCATATCACAAAGAGCGAATATAGAAAAGAAGATTAGTAAAGTAGAATTTAAAAAAAAAAGCTGAAGTTATAGAATGCCTGCGAAGTAAAGGATTTGGTGTAGAAGATCTAACACAGGTTACATTACAGCATGATGGAACGAGTCTCCAAAGTAAGGAGAAAAAGGAAGATCAGGAGACATCTGAAGAAGAAATATGGACATGGGAAAGAAAAAGAGATTTAATGCGGTGTAATATTTAAGCAAAGGAGAACACAAAACTAATCAATACAAAAAGAGCAGCACCAAAGATATTTGAAGAGAAATAAAGACAAAGGAATCCGGGCATGGAAGACTTTACAGTGCAAAAAATAAGAAGACAAAGATGAACAATAGAAAAGAGATTGGTAAAGGAGAAGTTGAAGAAAGAGAAACTGAAGTTATGGAGTACCTATGAAGTGAAGGTTTCAGTGTAGAAAATCTAACTCAGAAAGAACCACAGGAGGATAGAGCAATAAACATCCAAATTAAGGAGAAATCAGTGGAAAGGAAGCAGCTGGTCAGTTTCCGTATGAAGATATTTTTGAGCCTTACACAGGAAACCAGTATAAATGTTCACTTGAAGCTGGACATCAAGGGAAGGATCAGAAAACTGCGGCAACTCTGGAGCAGTCAATGTTGAAGAGTGATAGGCCAGGGAGTCCCCATATGACACAGCAATGGATGACACAGGATGAAATTGAACAGAATGTGCTACAGGAAGATGCTATAGAACATTCTGCAGAATGCTCGGAGAAAATGGACAAGAAAAAATGTGCCCTCAGTTTAGAAGAAAGTGAGCTAAGAGAATAGTTGCTTGATTTAATAGAGATAGATAGATAGAAGTTTAATAAAACAAATGAACATAGGAATTAGGACTGTCCATAGAGATCCATGCAATATAACAGAAATAAACAGGATATATTACTGTCCAGCTAAATAAATAACATATAGAATTCTACCATAAGATCACAGGGTAGTAAGGGAAAGGAAGGGGAGAAATCGAATACCATCACGGAAGTATCGAATAGAGAAAACTATAAAGCAATTAAGACAAGAAGTGCCACAGTTAGAGGAGTATAAAAGACGGAACAGATCAACAAAAATACCAGAAATATAGATATGATAAAAGCAATGCACAATATTATAATGGATCAAGCTCTATCATGCACTATCGCAAATAATAAACTAAAAATATCAGCACAGGTACAAGAATGTAGAAGATACACAGAAAAATATAAAGGAAAAGTACAAAATAAGCAAATTATTGATTACCCCAAAAAGTTTTATAGATAATTGGGAAACAAGGTAAAAGGAATTGAAAGATCACCCAAAAAGAAGAAATAGATTCAGTTAGGATAAGTATTTATGAAGATCCTGGGAAACATAACAAAGATACTAAATAGATATAAGAAATAAAAGAAATTATAAGAAGTTCAAAGGTACAAGATATGAAATGGGATGGAGTAACAGCCAGAGAGATTGAAACAAAGTTAATAAGTGCTTCTAATTGGAAAATACCAGGCCCACATCCAGTACCTAACTTCTGGTAAAAAGTATTAACATCTTTACACAAAGATTTAGCCATGAGTAAGAACTATTTATATCCACTCCCTAAACAGATACCAACCTGGCTAACAACAGGAAAAATAATGCTCTTACTTAAGAATGAACCTGCAAGCTACCCTAAAAATTATAGACCAATAACTTGTCTTCCAACTACATATAAGCTATACACTGGAATTGATGCCGACAGAGTTTATAGTCATTTAGAAAAAAACTCAATCGTGGTAATAGAACAACAGGGCAATAAAAGAAAGTCATATGAAACAAAGGATCATCTGTTGCTAAATGAAATCATAATGGAGAACTGTAAAAAGGGGAAGAATATTAGTATGGTGTGGATTGATTACAAAAAAGCATTTGACAGTATCTAACATCCATGGATAAAAGAGTGCTTAAAAATGTATAAGATACATCCTACATTGATCATCTGCATTACTGTCACCATGAAACAGCGGCAGACCACTTTGCAATTAAGCCATGATAAAGGACAAATTATTTTTCAAGTGATAATAATCCAAAGAGGGATATTCCAGGGTGACTCCCTGTCACCTCTGCTATTCTGTCTTGCCCTTAACCCATTAAGCTGTCTACTTAACAGATTAGGCCAAGTGTATAATTTGGCTCTTAGAAAACAACAAAGTGCAAAGACTTCTCATCTTCTCTTTGTCAATGATTTAAAACTGTATAGCTCATCAGATGAGGAACTGAAAGCACAACTGCAAGCAATCAAAACTTTTTCAGATGATATAAAAATGCCATTTGGTCTTGATAAGTGTGCAAAAGCAACCTTTAAAGCAAGAAAACTGCAGCACCAAGGAAACATCAATTTGGGACAAGAATGTGATATAAAAGAACGTGAGCAAGAATGAGTATATAAATATCTGGCAGCTGATGAAAGATCAACAATAAAACATGAACAAATGCAATTAAAACTTAGTAAGGAATATTTTAGAAGACTAAATTAATTCTGAAAGCAGTGTTGACATCTATGAACAAAATTCAAACTATAAACAAATTTGCTCTTCCTGTGCCAACTTACAGTTTTGGAGTGATTGACTGGCCTCAAAATGTGTTGGATAGATTGGATAGGAAAACAAGAGGGATGCTTCATGCTCACCAAATGATTTATAAAAATCAGTGCATACCAATAATAAATATTCCTTGTTCCGAAGGAGGTATGAGCCTCCTTGAAATTGATTACATGTATCATGGAACTGCACACATTATCTGTGACCTCACAGGATTCAACTTTAGTGAAAGGTTTGAAATATGAGGAGAATAAATCTAAGATGACTTCCCTGCTTAGTCTAGCAAAAGCATATCAACCTCAAGCAGGAATGGAAATCAAACCAGAAGTAGATAAAAATCGAGTGGCAACTGAATGTGCCAAAAAACAGAATATAAGGTGAAGGATCAGATGAGAAGGCAAGAAATGTGGAAAATGTATAAATATAGTTGCAAGTATAGAATTCTGGAAGAACCTCATGTTGATCAGGATCAAACACAGGAATGGTTAAGGAGAGGCAAATTCAAACCAAAAAAATGAAAGGTTAATAACTAAATATTATACCAATATATGCTTTTAATCCTGGAATAACTTTAGAGAAATATTACTGTAGATAAGTTTCTCTATAAAAATCGCAGCCTTTGTTTCCTCTTATGTACCATTTAATATAGTTATATTTTAAATATGCTGTGCTAGTGATGTTCATTAAATCTGTTGGTGCTGATTTCTGTCATAATTATCTATAATGTCAACAGGCCAGAGCTTAACACTTCTAAACTGACCGGAGTTGGTTTGAACCAGATGTACCAGAAATATATGCCAGCAGACATGTAGTGATGTGCAACAGAGGCAGGTGAGTTTGCCCTGCATTTCAAGAACTTGACAAAGGAGAATAATTTGTCGACATTTTTTGCTAATTAAATTCAAAGTCCATATTATAGCAATGCATTTTTAATTAATTGGTTTACACTGCATGTTTTGCTGTATTGTAAAACAGCAGTGCAACTATGTATATGTGTTTTAAATGACAATGTTAAGATTTATTGCTATGGACATAATTGTCCTGCTTGTTTTTTGTTATATACCATTGTTGATGAATACCTGAAGTTGTGAAATGTGGTGTCATTCGTGTCCAATAAACTCTGTTTATTACAATGCATGTTCAACCTACCAAATATTCATCTGCACATAAGTGGGGGTGAGTGTGTGCATTTCCCACTTGTACATATCTGTAAGAGAGATATGTCCATATTGTGTAGTAACTGATAAATGTACATCTGTGTATCTGCTGCTGAATTTGCTGTGGCAAATGGCCATGGACTGGTATTAGCATTTAACTGTATGACATTGAAAAAAGCATATGTATTAATCAGAGACAAAGTCATTAGCAAATACAACAATCAATAATAATGCATTAGGAGAGTTGGAGATAAGCCAGAAATAATACATATGGATGTCTATTCAAATACATTATTTGCCTAGTGTTTATTCAGTTTTTATTCTTTTTTATTTTCTTGTTCAGACAGGAAACAGCAGCAGCCTTTTACATCATATAATATCAGAGTTGTATAACCATTTTATATAAGCTTGAAAATTAAATTTATTGTTCAGCAAATGTGAGTGCTTTTTGCTACATTGAAGATTTGTACTCATGTCACCTTAATGTAGCAGTGAGAAGGAATGGGTAATCGACTTATTATGCCTACCTTTTTAAAGTGCCAACTCCAATTAATGCTGTCATATTGTTTACTTTTGTCTTGCTCATCTGCATGAAAATTATAACTGCAATAGTTGGAGCAAATCTTCTCAGTGTATACTGTAAATTACTTTAATATGTATTCAGAATATAATATGAGATACTTTTCATCCAGCACAGGAGACCAAATTGGGAGACCAGGTTATTCTTTTCTAAAGTAAATTTGAAAGGCAGTGTTGATTTCTGGATTTTGATCTGTTGTTTACAAAGTTACTTTGCTTGTCTAAATTACCTTCCTCCATAAAAATGGGTTATAGATAAAAGGTTCATTCTTGTTGAGTTTCTAGGTCTATAACTCATAATTAGACAAGTGGTTTACATGACATTACATGTATAGCTAATAACCTTTTTCAAATTTACCCTCTGGTCTCACTCAGGAAATCTCTAGTTGGATTGAGAGGGAATTTGAGGCTACCCATGGAGTATCTACCTTGAAAGTGGCAAGCATACTGTATAGCGTGATAGGCAGTGGATGTTTGTTCCCGAGATGGAGAATATATTTGAGTATGAACCTATCACCCCAGCATATCTTATTTATCTGGTAATGCAGGTATAGTTTCTTTAACCAGGGATTTGAAGAACTATTTCATCAGCTAATGAGTAGTCAGCAAGGGTCAAATCTTTCATGGCTTAAAAGGGTAGATTCAGATCACCATAGAGTTGTCTAACTTCAGAGAAAGGGCTTACAATATGTGCTGAAATCTGAGAGTCTTGAGTGCCGTCTGTCATCTTAGTTAGGAATCTTTGTGATTGTGCAAGCTGAGTGACATGCTATGGTAATACATGTCAGAGAGGGCATTATATTAAATAAGTGGCTTGAAGAGAGAGCTGAGTAATCTGGAGTTAAGAAACCTTTGGATGTTGAAGCATTACCTCTGGAAAGTAAATTGACCAAATAGAAAACTTTTTAAACTGCCATGAAGACATGATGATCAAAAGATAAGTAATTATCAACAAGAGTGCCCTTATGATAGTGCATATCTAAACAGTTGTATCATCCATATGGTTTGATGTAGACATGTCCACCTCATGTTGATACAATTGAGAGTCAGTGGCAGATTGGTTAACAACATCCAGGTTACAGTTATCTGGAAAATGAAATAAACATAGGCTAGGAGTGTTTGCTTGAAAGTCTGAGAAATATCTCCCAAATACAAGAAGATCTGAAGATCTGAGAAAATTCTTCCAAATTGTGAAAGATCTGAAGATGTGAGAAAAATCTTTAAAATAGTAGAAGATGTAGCACGAAGCCCTGTGGCACTCAACTGGTAACTTTTTGCTTTTAGAAGTGGCACCTATGAGTTTACCCATATAGTTTCAGTCAGGTATGCAGTTACCTAACAACTGCATATTATACAAACCTGTTAATAATGCCTAACTAGGGAATATTATTAAAGTCCTTGGCTAGGTGTAGATGTGCTATTTGTGCTATTTAATTGCAAATTAATTATAATTTTAAAATAAATTAAGGAGGTTAAAGAAGCAGGACCTAGATTAAAAGATTTTCAAAGTGCAGATTAATGATGTCTGAGATAATGCAGTCCATAGCTTTACACAGGTTCCTAAGTTCACAGGTTCATAAGTTGTAACTGGGTTAGCAACCACTAGGGCCCTTACAATTCCATTTGGTTCCCTGAGTATCATGGTAATCTATATGGCGTGGTATGTTAATAGGAAGTTTATTAAGAATTTTTGTGGGTGGGGTGTTAGTTTAAAACTTTTCTTATTCATAGCCTCTGTACAGAATCCTTTGGGACATATATCTGTCCCTCCAGCATGTTCTGTTTATGTCACAAGCAAAGTTCAGATCCCTTTTTCTAGTGTTTCTGGTGCTGTTTGTTTTGTGCATGTGCAACAGATCCACATTAATCCTTAGGGCTGGGTCTGAGGAAGTCCTGTAAGCCAGGAAAAGATCGCTTCTCAGCAGCCGTAGGAGACTGAAAACAGTGAAAGAGCCTTTATGCCATCAGTGTAGGACAGGGAATTCATATCCTGAATTCTGATGAGAAACCTTTTGGGCATTCCAAAAGCTGCAAGTGTCTGGTTAGATACATACCAAAAGGGGCATTGTATTCAATGGCAGGTCTGATAAGGGCCGAGTAGAGTGGTACTATAACTTCCTTGGACCTGGATGCCATACCCTTACCTGTAAGATGGGTGACATAGAATTATTTTCTTATTATCTTAGCTACATGTTGAGCAAAGGCCAGATTTGTGTCTATATATTTTCCAGATCCCTTACTAGTGGGTAAACTCTTAGGGGTATTTTATCAATGGAGTAATTAACATGGGTTGACAGTTTCCAAAAGGAAATTATAATGCATTCTTTAACATTGCATTTTAGGGCATGGCTTTGGCACCAGGCATTTGTCTGTGTTAAACCCTCTTGCAAGATATTGGTGTCTTACGGTGAATCATATAATAGGTCCCAATTTACAGTCATCCGTAAACTTGGTGAGCCATTGCCCCTCAATGGTAGCCTTTATTTCTAAGAGGTAGAGGCCAAACAGCAGAGGGCCTAGCACAGAGCCCCCGGGTACTCCACTGCTGCTAGTCTCTAGGTAGAGGTGGTCTCACTAATCCTGACTTCTTCGGACCAGTCTGTGAGCCATCCCATCAATCCAACAAGTTATGTAAAGACTAATGCCTAGCTCAGAGAGCTTGTCAACAATGCCTTTTTGGGAAAACCCAGGTGTCAGGCGATGAAGTGCCTCTTAGAAGAAAGGCAAATAAATATCAGCAGGAAACAAAGAGGTAGCAAACACAGTCAGCAGAATATAATTGTAGTTTCTTGCTCACAGATCTAATCATAGGTTTACATTTCTTGTTTTAGAGTTGGTTCACAGGAATGTTTGTTTGGGCAATTTTAAGAATTTAACAGAGAAGGTCGAGGTTAAATGGATAATAAGGCTACACGCGAAAAAGGTGTATGGTCTAAATGATAAAGTTATGCTTAATCCATTTTTTACTAGCTAGATCTCTGAAGCATTAAAACCCCCTTCTATAGTTTTAATGTTACTGGTCTGGTTTTATAGATGCATGCATTTTTGTTTAAGATAGGAATAGATTTGTGTTTACATTGCAATTATTGTTAGATATGACTGACAGTTATACAAGCATTTTATATACATATATATATATATATATATATATCTATATATATATATATATATATATATATATAAAATACATGTTTTTCATATATGTTATAAACATACACACACACACACACACACACACACAAATATATATATATATATATATATATATATATATATATATATATATATATTTTTTTTTTTGTATGCATTTTTATATAAGCATTTTTTGTCTATGGATTTTATTGTGCAGTTTTATAATGTTTTGGATTTGTGTATAACGTTTTATTAACATGTTTTATCAGTATGAGTTTATTTTGCCATCTAGTTTTTGACTTCGCTTAGACTGAGTGTATTGGATTCTATAATCATTTGCATATTTAATTAATTGAATTATAGACATGTTCTGGTTGAATGTATAAGTATGCTGATTTGTGGTTATTTCTACTGAGTCTGAATAAAGCGCTTACTTTTCTTGGATATTAAACTACAATTATATTCTGCTGACTGTGTTTGCTACCTCTTTGTTTCCTGCTAATATTCAAATTCCTTAGTGGGGTTTTGTATCAAATGCCTTGGCCAGGTCAAGATAAACAGTATGCACTGTTTTACCCTCATCTGTTTCCTTTGTGACCTCTGAAAGAAGTTAACTAGATTAAGTAGGCATGACATTCATTAACAAAGCCACAATGGGATGGGTCCAGTGTCTGCAGGTTGCCAATGTCCCTGTTTATCATTTCCTTGTAATTCATCCCATGGTTTTGCATATTAGACTTGTTAAGACTATGTTGCTCCCTGGGTTGGTTGATGGTCCAGTCCCCCCTTATGGAGGGAAATGACTGTTGAGGGCCTACATTCACTTGGAACATAGCCTGTTTCAAGGCTTTAGTTGAAAAGTGCCTTAAGTGATCCTGATAGGCTCTGTTTTAGACTGTTCAGAAGGCATCCTGGGATGTTGTCAGGACCCACGGAGGCCGTGTTCTTCACTTCAATGAGTGCCACCAGCATATGGTCCCTGCTAATAGTTGGGGGAAGTATGCTGGAGAGGATTTTACATGATGAGCTGGGGGGAGTATGTCTGTGTGTGTGTAGGGGGGCTAAATTTATCAGCCAGTAGATCTGCAATGTCAGCCTGATCAGCGAATGTGGTACTGTTCACCACCAGTTCAGCACATTGCTGTAACAACCTTTAACGTTCCTGACATAGCTGAAGAAGGCCATGTGATTTTCAGCATGCAAGGTTATCCTGACCTCATAATTTGCCTTGTTGTACTTAATTAGACCTCTTAGTTTCTTGTTTATTTGTATAAAAGAACACTTGTCTTTAAGGGAGTCACTATTCCTGATTTGGGCCATGAGTTTTCTTCTTTTATTATATACCCTATTTAGATGAGGATTCTATCAGTAGAGTTTGTTCTTAGTGTTTGTTTTGGGTTTATTTCTGGTATGTACAGCAGGCTCTATACAGCTATTCACATGTTTGCATAAGGACACCGTGAATAATTCTGCATAGGTAGGTGTGGTCTCGGGGTTAGAGGGAGTCTTGAATTTTGACAAACTGTCACTTAATAGGATGTAGTTTGGCTTAGAATAGTTCCTAACTGTTGCTGGTTTAGATGCGTTTTCTGTGAAGATTTTTACTTCAGAAAAGACAGCTTTGTTATATGACCTCTCTAGTGAGGACATGGCATGGAGGGTGGGGCGTACAATGCTCAACCATGTTAGTGAGTACCAAAATCCAGAATCCTCTGGTTTGAGCACGCACAATGTGTTCCAGGGTGTTTGTGTTAATAACCACTAAGAAACATTTTACCTGTGAGTTTGAAGCAGTATATGTTTCCCAGTTTATAGAAGGGTAGTTAAAGTAACCCAACAATCTCTGTTTTCAGGCATCAAGAATGTAATCACTGGAGATGCTTAGATTATAGTGGTTAAGCAGGGGTTCAAATACACCTTATTTGTTACTGACAATCAGGCAACTTGGTAGGTTATCAAGATCCATGAATGAAGCTTTCCTATGTTTTGAGAGGGCTGAGATGAGTTATTCAACAGTGATTATAATTAATAGCTGAGGCTGTAGAATTGGTGTAATATTTATTGCTGTGGGTGAAGTAAAATTTGCACTAAATTTGTCAGATAGGATATGTTCTATTTCCTTTGCATCAGAGTGGGCAGGTGGACTAGATCCAAAAACTGCAGGAAATTTATTATTATTTTCTTGATATAGTTAAATAAGGATTTGTATTTATTGTAATTTCACTGGGTATTTTAAGTTCATAGTCAACTTTGTGCATACTATTAGTAAAAAACAAATAAAATGCTGTGTCAGTACAGAGTCAGTAGATTTATTGAATCCAAAGCCAGTAGTAAGCGTTTTCGTATACCATTATGTTTTAGTATTCTATAATTAATCCTGATGTGTAGATTTATCTTTACATTTCAAAAATCATGCCATACCATGTAATAACATATATGATATATTATATATATCATAAATTATTGCAGTGAAGCCCAAACATCCCAATACTCAGAGTACTAATAGTATTCATTAGATGCCAGCATTCTAGCTTCATGGGTTTAGATACACTAAGTTTAACATACACATCTGCCTTATGTCATCTACAAATACCGCTAGGTTCATGGATTCTCAAAATCAAACCTTCTTACATTACTTCATGATAAATAAATTCCATTAGAATCCTCCTCTGACCAATTCTAATGCTAAAACTGCCACCAATGCCTCTAGTTCTATTTGTACTTTAACAGTTGTGCAGATAAAGCAATCTGTATCTGCTGGAAAAGTAAATTTAAACGTAAACTTCTATGGTGGAATACCCATTTACATAAACTATATAATAAGAAAAAGAAAGTACTTAAGGATTACAAGAAATCTCTTTCTGATTACCTTATGAGCGTACTTAAGCAAACTAAGGTTAGTAATAGTATGCCCACAGAACAGCAGCAAGCAAATAACTAAAAAGTACAAAATCAAATATAACGCTGTGTCAGTACAGTCAGTAGATTTATTGAATCTAAAGCCAGTAGTAAGCGCTTTCATCTCTTCCCTTAGAGACTTCTTCAGACTATGGCTTAGAAAATGCAAAACATACATTTATACTTGAATGGCTCATTAGCCAATTAACATTTTAAAAACAGAGTATCATTAAAACATTTTACCATATTACATAAATATATCTAAAACTATCTAACACTAACTATATCAATGTTTCAGCCCCTTCATTTTTAAATACATAATAAATGTTTCCCTATTATTTAGTCCTGGAGGGAAACAAGCATTTAATTTCACTTGCCAACAGTATTCCAACCATCCCAGTTTTCCTCAACATTTACTATGCTAACATTAGGGTGTAGAGCTTCCAAAACCATACATCTAAAATTTATTTTACATTTTTTCTTAACATAATGTTTACTCATAGCGTTTTTCATATCTGCATGAGTGATGGCATAATTATGCTCATAAATTCTTCTGTATAGTTCTCTCTTTGTTCTCCCCACATAAAATGAACTACACTCGAAACATATTAATAAATAAACTGCATTTTTTGATTTACATGTAAACCTTCCTGGGACCTGTACTACTGTTTTGCCCAGTAGCAATTCATTACTGTCAGTATATAAATATTGACAATAGTTACAATTGTAGCACTTTACCATCCCTTTTCTTACTTCAACTTCTTTAACTTTTTTCAGTTTACCTTGAAAATAATCTTTAAAGTTCTTAGCCCTTTTTTTGCACAAACCTGGGTTCATTTCCTATTTTCTCAATAATCTCTCTATTTCCTTTCAAAATCCCCCAGTTTCTCCTTACAATATTTTTTATTGCATTTGCATCTGTACTATTTTGTACTGCTAGTGCTGTCGTGTAGCTCTTAGTTCTATTATCCCCTTCGTTATTATTAACAATACTTACTAATTTTTTTCTTTTTCTTATTTATTCTGTGAACAACCTTTCTACTTCAAGTATAAATGCTGTTGTTGTGTCTTTCGGCTTTACCCGGTTAGGGGTCGCCACAGTGGAACTCCGGTCCGCTAATGATTGGCAGTAGATTTTATGTGCGGAGTTGCCGGCCTTGATGCACAACCATCAACGAAGGTACGCCCATTCATGCATGTCTCCACACAGAAGACGCTCTAGCTGAGAATCGAACAGGACAATGTCTTACTGTGAGACAACAACGCTACAGCAGCAGCACCACCGCAGATGTATGTTTTGTATTTTCTAAGCCATAGTCTGAAGAAGTCTCTAAGGGAAGAGATGAAAGCGCTTACTACTGGCTTTAGATTCAATAAATCTACTGACTGTACTGACACAGCGTTATATTTGATTTTGTACTTTTTAGTTATTTGCTTGCTGCTGTTCTGTGGGCATACTATTACTAACCTTAGTTTGCTTAAGTACGCTCATAAGGTAATCAGAAAGAGATTTCTTGTAATCCTCAAGTACTTTCTTTTTCTTATTATATAGTTTATGTAAATGGGTATTCCACCATAGAAGTTTACGTTTAAATTTACTTTTCCAGCAGATACAGATTACTTTATCTGCACAACTGTTAAAGTACAAATAGAACTAGAGGCATTGGTGGCAGTTTTAGCATTAGAATTGGTCAGAGGAGGATTCTAATGGAATTTATTTATCATGAAGTAATGTAAGAAGGTTTGATTTTGAGAACCCATAAACCCAGCGGCATTTGCAAATGACATAAGGCAGATGTGTATGTTAAACTTAGTGTATCTAAACCCATGAAGTTAGAATGCTGGCATCTAATGAATACTATTAGTACTCTGAGTATTGGGATGGTTAGGCTTCACTGTAATAATTTATGATATATATATATATAAAATATATCATATGATATGTTATTACATGGTATGGCATAATTTCTGAAATGTAAAGATAAATCTACACATCAGGATTAATTATAGAATACTAAAACATAATGGTATAAGGAAGATCATCCAAGTGAAAAAGAAAGTTTTTTTCAGGTTCATAGTGTAAAAAAAAAAAAAAAACGAATACGCTTAAATGGGACCTTAAGAATTCATCTTTGTAAATCAAATACCAAAGAAAGAATGCAATGCACATTTGAATGTTAAAAAAAAAAAGAAAAGATATCACAGGGAGAGACTCAGATGGAGACATGATTCATACTGCTGCTTTGGGCTAGTGTGTTGGTCAAAATATTTGAAAGGGATTCATATAACTTAGATGCCATATCAATATGCTGCACACTGGCTAAATGTCACTATACAGAACGCTTGGAAACCATCTCTAAAACATGAATTTTCTTTGGTGCCCAATTGACAGAATACTAGATCAAGTGCCACAAATGGCTTCCAGCATTGAGGTACTGCTCTAAAAATTAACGCTACTGTCAGTAAGCAATGCCTGAATCTAGGCTTGGGAAATGCATTTTAAAACTTATTGTGCTTCAGGATGTAAATACAATCATCCATATCCACGCAAAGGCACCAAAACAAGTGTTTTTGTTATGACATCAAAATAACTTTACTGCATTTACTCAAATGCCTGTATATACAAACTTTTGCATACACATAAGAACGTGTATGAGATTTTGCAAAGTTGAAGAGTGACCACTAATTGTGTAGTAAGGGTTAGTAGCAGTTTTTGTGTGTCACCAAATTCCACGTTCCTGCTTGACACATTCAAAGTCCGATTGTTCTTCAAACTCCAACCAACCTCTGATGTAATTTGTAAAGTATAATGAATTAATGATATATGCATATGAGTGGTACTGAATGAGGCATGTAAATGAGCTGCTGTCTATCAACTGCATTCTGCACTATCAAGTAACTCCTAGTGCTTCGTTGTTGTTAGAGCGCCACAATGTCTGGAGCCATACTAACATTGGCATTATAAAACCTCCCATGTGACTCCCTCTGTGAGACAAGTTAGTTATTTAAACTGCCATAAATCTACTTAACATTACAGTAAAGTCAGTTGTGTACAGTCTGCAATGATATTTTCACTCATTAGATAACAATTGCCATGATGTTGTATATTCAAATCACATTACAGCTTATAAGCTCAAATGTTCTATACCTCAGAGTATCAGTCTCTAGCAATAACTTGTGTCACAGTCTATTTCTTGAATATTGGGTCAAACATTTTGCGTAATTGAAATACTGAGACCTTTCTCACTTGGACACACAGACACACAAATGTACACAGACATAAACACACCACATACATGAGGGTTTGTGTGTGTCTATGTATCTCTCTTTCATTCTCTCTCTTAATATACTATATATATATATATATATATATATATATATATATATATATATATATATATATGGGTCTACCTCACCAAAATTAAACTTTTTCGAATTCCAAACAGCTGACTCCACTTCAGCGAACTTCCATTCATCCGAAAGCATGGAAAGTGAACTCCTTTCCCTGGAAAAAAAAAAAACACTTGGCCATGAGGGGAAAAAAACTGAATTAAACCCAACCAAGAGGGGTGAGTTCACACTACACTGGGGAAAAGGGCAAAGTTCACCCTGGTGGCCAAGTAGTTCGTTTCCTAGGGACCAAAGTTCGGTAGTCGATGCTTTTGATAGAATGTAAGTTCACTGAAGTGGAGTCAGCTGCTTGAGATACAAAGAACTGTTATTTTGGTGAGTAGAAGTATATATATATATATATATATATATATATATATATTTTTTTTTTAATTTATTTATTAACATTTGTTGACCGGGAAAGTCCACTGTGTCAGAGACCCATTTTCAGTGGAGGCCCGAGGAGAAAAGCTCCACAAGCAAAGTACAAACAAAACACAAAACAATAATTAAACAGAAAGATACAATGTTACTGATGTGACAGGAAAAAAACATAGAATATATGTACAACATTGAAGATATGACAGGTAAACCAATAAAACAAGAAGTTTACAATTGAATATATATATATATATATATATATATATATATATATATATATATATATACATACATATATGTCATTAACAAATAAGTTCCAGCACTCACAGAGGAGTCTCCACTTCAAATAAGTATTCAGCAGCAATTCCGCAATATATTCTACTGGTATATCCAAACACGAGCCACAGTAGACCAAAAAAAAGAAAAACATTTTATTTCCAAATAGGTAATCCAAACAACATGGCAGTTAGGCAAAGAACAAAACTCTGCAAACTGGTTTCAGCCACTGGCGTCATCAGTGCAAACCGGATTACTGCAGCAACATGTTTTATAGTCACCATTTAAAGTGACACATGCCATAAAAATCATAACAAGAAAGACTGCATTTCTAAGATTATAAATATTATCTAGTAAAATAAGAAAAATAATATTTCCATGTATTACTTGTTGTTCAAAAACTTTTACAGCCGGGTGGTATGAGGGCTGAAAGGAGGATTTCTTAAATCTGAAAGAAGTAGAGAGTGTATTAATACTCTTTTCATTTTGACTGTAGATATACTTCAGATTTAGCAAACAGCAGACTTTTTTGACATCCATTACAGTTGTAAATTCAGAAACATAAAAAGAAGGGACAAATCCTGGTCCTTTAATACATGAATGCTAACAAGAATAATATTTTTAGGAATTTTGGCCCCAATTTAACTAGGTGTGAAAAAACAGCATTAAAGGGTTTGGCAGAAAATAAAAATAGTGTTATTGTATCGGCCAATAAAGGTGGAGCCATAGTACTTTGGGGTTCCAAAGACTATGATAGGCAGGCTATTAGACAGTTGGGAGATTGTACATCTTATTGTAAGTTAACTATTGATCCTGTGATAGATTTTAAGAAAAATATTGATCATTTTTTTAATCAGGTTAATAAAGATGCGTTGACGTTGGAAGATTCTAAACCACAACTTTTTTACTTACTTCCCAAAATACATAAGTCTTTTGAAAACCCACCTAGTTTACCTGTAGTGTCTGGATGGGTTTCTCGTACTGAACCACTGTCATCTTATTTGGAAAATCAACTTAAAATTTTATTAGGTTTAGTGAGGGCAAGAAGCAAGGATACCACTGATTTTTTTAAGACTAATGAATGGCATACAGCTTTCAAACAGTTCATATATATGCAATCACTCTATACCAGCATTCCACATGAAGGTGGTATGTGATGCCCGTGCCCTGGCCCAGCAATCAAAGAGCCTCAGTCCTCACCACTAACACCTCATATACGAGGAAAGGAAAACAAATACACACAGTAAAGTGCAATTTCCCTTAAGAGCACACAGGGATCACAGTCAGTTTGGGGCTGGTTGCTCCCTTGCTCTCCAGGTCCCCAATAAGACTCTCCACTGGCACAGCTATAGGATCCAGATCTCAGCCTAGTGGGCAAGCTAAAACCTCTAGCACCCTCTCTGTCCAACCAGTGCTTTGTGTCCCTCCCCAAGTAGCTGACACACACACACACACACACACACACACACACACACACACACACACACACACACACACACACACACACACACACATATACACTTTGAGATAAGAGTTTATACAGCCACACACACACTCCTGAGGAAGGCTGGCACAGTTTCTCCAGCTGTGCCCCTTTCTCCCAGACTATATGGTAGTTCCACTTGCCACCACCCACTAATAATTATCAGCTACACAAAGGCCCTTAAAATGGTGTCCAATTATTACTGTGCAGTATTATTATCCAATTTGTAGTATGACTAATCAGTGAAGGCTTATTTGAAGTGATTTGGATAGTAAACTCTATAAATATGTAATGTACTCTAGAGCTTAACTTATCTATGCACAAACCAGCCACAGTTAAAAGGTTTTAAAATATTTAATAATAAATAATTAAAATCACAAGACAATACTGTCTACTACACAATCAGTGCTAGTCCAGAGTTCAGAGAACATACAGAAATACTTAAAATAATGCAGTAGTACAGTTCTGACATCACAGAAAACACTTAGTCTTATATTTCTAGATTCTAGCTATCACTAAAAGAAAACACAAGTCTAAGATAACTTACATAAGAAAACAGGCAGAGTGCTGTGAGTTGGATGATCAAGACAAAAATGCTTAATGCCTTCTGATTCTCTCTGTGTAAATTGCTATTGCA
This sequence comes from Protopterus annectens, assembly GCF_019279795.1. NCBI lineage: Eukaryota > Metazoa > Chordata > Ceratodontiformes > Protopteridae > Protopterus > Protopterus annectens. The sequence continues at coordinate 1,526,299,948 of NC_056735.1, forward strand.
GTTCTGATAAACATTACATCATCTTGTTACACTTTCCTGGTGTCCCCAGGCTACACATTAACTGCATTTACATTCTTAACAGCTCCCTTTTGTTATCTTGCAGCTGGTCAGGAACAGAGCAATAAAAATACATTTGCATGTTTAAATCTAGCAATTTAACTCTTCGTTAAAACAATAGAAATCATTTCTTCATCTAAACTTTTTGGCACCACTTCTACTTCAAAGGGTCACTACATGTTTTACTTTGGTCAGTAGAGTGCACTGTTGTCACATTTATTTCCAGTTCCGCAGATAACAGTATTTCTTTACCTTTAAGACAACAAGTCTGTAGTTTACATTCATATTTACATATGACAGAATTATCTGCAAAATTATATCTGGCTAGGTTGGCAGCCTTTGCCCTTCTCTACCAGTCTTCAGATGGTATACTGGCTATTAGTTATTGTTTGCATTTTTTTAATATTTATTCTGAATCACATATAGCATTTTTGTTGAACTGTTGGGCATTGTCTTGGAGCATAATGTGTTTTGGCTCAATGGTGAGTGTTTTCTTCAAATTAAGGGTACTGTGATGGGGGGCAACTTTTGCCCCCCATTTATGCTGATTTATTTATGAGTTATGTGGAATTACATTTGATTTATAATGACAATAACCCCATTTAAACAATATTTTATTATGTGGCATAGATTGCTTGATGATTGTGGTGCATTTGGTCTGGAACTGTGAATATGTGGCATGTATTTGTTGAATATCTTAACAGTAACACATATGGTTTGAAATTTTCTGAAAAAAATTGATCTAGTTAAAATTGATTTTTCTGGATGTAAATGTTACCAAGTTGGATATGTAGCATGAGTATAAACTTGTCCTCAACTTTTTATTTTATTTTTTTTGAATTTATAGATATCAAGCATGTTTTTGTCTTGAGAGTGCAAAGGTCAGTTTGTGAGATAATGATAAAGTACTGAGGAGTTACAAGGGCAGGTAGAGGATATATATTAAATTGTATGGTTTAGAAGAAGTTGTGTATGGGCTAGTTGATGTGGAAGGTCTAATCAGTTAACAGCACATAATGCAGAGAGCAATGCTGAACTTTGTATGGTAGATTAGCTGCAAATTCATATTACAGCATTGCTTCAGTTGTGATTTAAGAGAGATCTGGATGTTAGTCAAAATAGGCAAGCCATACACACAGCTAAGATGAGAGGGTCAAATATAAGTGTTAGCTAGGGTGATTCTACTAGAAGGAATAAGGATTTTATTTGCTCTATGTAGTAGACCTAGCTATTGATGAATTATTTTTATACAGTTTTGTATATGAAGATAAAGCTTTAAGTTGTCATCTATGGTGACTCCAAGCAATTTGATATGGTTACCATTCAATAGCTGTAATGTTTAAAGGGGTAATGTGAAAGTAACTTTTAACATTGGCATGGATTTTGGAAAAAAATATTTGCAATTTAGTCTTTTTGAGATTCAGTAAAAGGTTTTGATGTCACCACAATCTCACTGAGCTGTAGGCATTTTTTGTCATGGATTGTAGTTATAGTCGGATGTCAGATGAGCAGATGAGAGTTGAGTAATTTGCATACTGCATAAGGAAAGCTTATATGTTATTGATGAAAGAGTTAAAGACCAGTGGACCGAAAATAGAGCCTTGAGGAATACCTGTTTTAAGTGGGAGAAAAGGAGAGAAAGAAGAGAGCCATTGAAAAGACTGATATCTTTGAAACAGGCAGTTAGAGAACCATAGAAGAGTTGGTTTGGAAAGGCACAGACAGGACATTTTATTCAGAAGTTTCTTATGTGACAATGTGATAAAGGCTTTTGAGAGATCTGGAAAAACATAAAAGATTAACTTTCCTTGGTCTCTAACCTTATTAATAGTGTCATAAATTTAAAGAGAGTTGTAGTGGTGCTATGGCCTTGTCAGAAACCATGTTGTGATGGGGTTAAGAGATCATTTTGCAAGAGGTACTGAGGGAGTTGCTTATGAATACACTTTTCCTGGTTCTTAGTGGGGGAGGCAAGATGGCAATTAGGCTAAAGTTAGACTTCAGAGAAGTTATCTTCTTTATAGAGGGGAATAATGAAGATTTTTTTTCCCACAGGGCAGAGACATGGACGTCCTGGATAGATCTGTTAATGAGAATTGAGACTGGACATGCCATAGGTTCTACAGTGAGCTTAAGGAACTCAGCAGGGAGATTATCCAACAAATCACTGAAACCTCCACGATGGATTAGCAGCAACGATTTTATTGTAAAAACAAAACAAGCGCTTTCACGCACCTAACAAGTGCGCTTCATCAGGTTATAGTGTTTAGAAAAAAGTGTTGCCATTATATAGTTATGGCATACACCCTAATTAACAAAATTTAGGCGGGTAAAAACAATCTATCAATTTTAAAAATCACTAAACTTCATTAGTGCATATATCATAATTCATAAGAAATGTTCAGTAGGCAGTCTAAAATACAATTTTCAACATCCTTTCCACTGATACAACGAAAATGACAGAATGAATGCTAAAATATAATAAAAATATATGCGATATAGTTTCCTTCCATTCAAAAAATATCTATGCATAAGTATAACCAACTAGATTCATATTATATACATACTTATGATTCCTATTATTCCTATATTAAAAAAGTATTTTTATATAGATGTCTTTTATTGAAGCGTGATGTATTGCACTTGCTATATCATATATTCTAAAAGATGCCTCATCTTATATAATGAAAAAAGGGGGGGGGAGGGGAGGGGGGGAGGAAGGAAGGAGGAAGGGGAAGAAAGGGAGGGGAGGACAGGACAGGTGCGGAAAAGGAGAAAAGGAAAAAAGGAAAGGAAAGGGGGGGGAGTGAAGGGGAGAGGAAGGAATAGAATGTGAGGGAAATGGATGGTGGAATGACAGGAGAAAAAATAAGAAAGAAAAACTAAACAAAAGACCAAACATGGAGAACGAAATGTGACAAGGTGAGGCCAGAAAGGCCAATGCCTGATGTATAACTCAATGGTATAGTAATCCTCCTATGCATCTAATACGGGCATATAACATAGTCAGTTAATTTGTGCTTTAAAACGTCATAGTATTAAATCCATTATGACTGTTCTATGCATACAATGGGCATTAATTTATATATTATAAATTATAAAAACATAAACTTTCCAAACACCACATAAAAATAAGAGTCATTAGTTGTTTCTAACATATTTCTATGATTAATGTCAGACATATATCATTTAATAGTGGCACATATAATTTTTCATAACAGCGCTGGTCTGATACTAAGAGCTGTGTTTAATCCTGGACTCAGCAGGGAGATGATCAGCAAAAGGAGAATAGGCTTTAAGTTTCTTTAGTGACTGTTAAACATATGAGATGGAGACAGATTGGAGACGGAAGGCATGGATGTCAGGACTAGTAGAGTTTAGAGGAACATTAAATGGTTGGGAAGAGCTGGAGGTAAGAAAGGCTACAAAATTGATGAAGAAACTATTAAATTTGGTCGCTGTTTCTGAGGTGGGGATAAGTCCAAATAAGGGTTGGTGAGGAAGGAGAGTCATGTTGAAAAATGTTCTTAATTTCTCAACTGAGGTCCAGGATTTCTTTGTATTTTTATGATTATCTTGTGGAGCAGAGTATATATATATATATATATATATATATATATATATATATATATATATATATATATATATAGAGGATCAAAGTACTATATTTCTGTTTAGTTGAATTTGCTTCTTGGTGTTGTTGCGTGTAACTCCTTGTATCAATGCAAAGTTTGAAGGGTTTTATCTTTGTGTCATTGTTACCATGCTTTCTCGCATTTTTGCATGAGAATTGTTGTAAAATGAGACAGCTAAGGGGTTTGAGTATTTTTACTCTTTTATTTCTGGTAGGGGCAAGAGTATTAAGTATTCATGAATATACTGTTGAATTTATTGACAGCTTTGTCTAAGTGTTAGAGTTTTGTGTGGAGACCTGTTGATGGATTTTAGTAGATTATAGATTGTATTAGGATGAAAATCCAAAAAACTCTGGTAGCTCTGTAGTGATTTTTTTCAGCTGGTAAGTAATTTTGTCATTGCTGAGTATAAGGTTATAGTCAATAAGGGTGATAGAATAGTTGTTGTGGTCAGAAACAAGTATCCAGTCAAAGATAGAATTTTTTATGATTGATTTTGTTGGTGTTTGAAGCCATCAAAGTTAAGACTAGTAGTTGGGGTGTTAGATGTCACAGAGAACCAGTCAGTGTTAATGTTGCCTAAGAAATGGTTTCTGTAGTAATGTGTAGTTATCCAGCAAAGTAGTTCTTCTAATAAACTATTCTTATTAACTGATGGTATGTAGAAGGCAATTATGTGAAGCTTCTCATATTTTTTAACACTGAGAAGAGAGATAAGAAGTCCTGAATTTTCAAACGTTGGTGTGTTAGTTTTGAGTAGTGAGGAATTTTGACAGTTATATACAACTGCAATGCCTCCCTTATTTTTTGTATAGTCTGTCACATTGAATTATATTGAAACCAGAGGACAGAATTTCAAAATCTTTTATAAAGGGTTTAGTTATGTTTCAGTAATGATAATAATATCTGGTGAGTAGTGAAGAAACCATGCTTGTAGGGCTGTAACTTTATTTATAATACTACAAATGTCAATGTAAAGAATGAAAAAGGCCATAGCCTGAATGGATGTCACCACAAAGGGTCATTTTAGAGAAGAATTAGGATTAATTCGTTTTTTGATTAAATATATAAATTTTTTCCAGGATATGTCAAAGTGAACTGAATGCTTAGATGTTTTTTTATTTGAAAAGGTGAATAGGTTGGACATGAAATACATTTGAGGAAATAGATATGAAGGGGGGGGTTTAACATGAGTATGGGTAGTGAAGGATGTTATTCTGAAATACTGAGGATGCCACTGTGTTGGAAGGCTTTAATCAGCTGTGTTGCAGACTGCAACTTTAAACTGACTGTTCTGCTGTTTTTGTGCACTTTTTTCCTGCATTAAATCCTTCCATCTACAACTCGTTTTCCCATTTTTGCACATGGGGTCAAGCTGTCACTTCAACTGTGACAATTATCCACAGCCAAGGTTCTGGTGGTTAGTCCTGCCGTGCTGTTCTTCCATACCACACACTTGCATGCACACTCAAACTTATGGCCAATTTAGAGTGTTCAGTCTGCCTACTGCATGTCTTTGGAATGTGAGAGAAAACCCATGTGAACTCATGGAGGTCATGCAGACTGCACACAGAGGGCAGCCCAGCTGAGAATCAAACCAGAGGACCTCTTGCTGTGAGGTGGCAGTGCTATCCACTGTACCACTATTCATGTCTTTGTTGATGGTGATTCTGTCATTTTCATTATGACAGACTGTAGAATTGCAGTATGATCTCAGCCATAATCCTTAAACTCGTTGTCTATAATGAATGAAGTGATGAAATATCATGACAGCTGCCAAATACATAAATTACAAGCAAAAGGAGAAAGGTTATAACCTACTGAAATGATGAAGCAAGGATAATTTAAATTAATCTAGCCATGAAAAAGCATTATTTCCATTAGGAAATGTAAAGTCACTGCCTTCTCTATTCTACCTTTTTCTGCAATAAATTAACTGCCTTATAATTTGTGTTCTGTTTGCAGTGCATGATTCCTTTCTCAGCACTTACTTTGTTTATAAATGTGAATATGCTGGAAACAGTCACACAGAACATACTTTCATCAATTGCCATATTCATTCATTCACCTATAAGTACTCAGTCCTTGGAGTCACCTAAAAATGTTAGGACAAATGTCACTTCCTAAAGTGGTACTTAGAAATGTTAAGTGAGTGAAATAGTAAAAGCTTTTTCAAGAGAAATATATACGTATTTTGGTGTACCTTTTACAAAGTCTTACTTCTGGGATTTTTATACTTTGAAAAACATTTGCAAAGGCTTACTTCTTTGATTTTTATACTTTAAAAATATTTGCAAAAGTTAAATGTTGTATGCACTTAAATTTCTGTTTTTGTGATTAGAGCTAAAGACTGCCAACATTTTTTTTTGTTGCATATTCACTTCTGCTTATGATGTATTTTATCATTTTACTCATTCCTGTTAAAGATACACTATACAGCTCCACTTTTTCCTGCACTTTACAAGATAGTCAGCATAAAAAGTTAAATCCCAACAAAACAGTACACAGAAAACAAAATAGTTTGATGTATAATGGAAGACAGGGAAACAGAACTCTTATGAGATATATTGAACTCTTATTGTTAGAGCAACATCACACATTTTTAGAACTTAACACTTTTAAATGTTACACTTAGCTGGAGTACAATATAGCCAGGTGAATTTTATTGGTTTTAGTAAATTTCCTGTACTGAATTACACAAGACGGTTTCATTTATTAACCTAAATTAATCAACAAGCACTCCGACGGAAAGGTTCCACTATGCATGTGCATATGTATATATACATACATATATATATATATATATATATATATATATATATATATATATATATATATATATATATATATTGCACTGAATATCATTGAAACACTCAAGTACTGTCATTAATAATGTCAGCAGCAAAGGGTTGACAATGCAAAATAATAATATAAAAATAACTAACCTAATTGCAATAAAATGTAATAAAAAGTATTATTAAAAATATTAACAGTAATTATAATCAATTTAAATGTATATGTTCATTCAGCTAACAAAACCCCAGGGCTGAATATACTCTGTTTCAATTTGGTGTTGTTGTTATGTGATTTGTGGTGGATCCTTTAAATTTAGCTTGGTATAGATTCACTCATTTTCTGAAGAAGTTCTGTGTTTAATAAATAGGAACAAAATAACTAAAAATCTATTTCTGATATTACGTCTCCTTGGCAACCCTTTAATTTTTTTGGTTTGTGGTTACGGTTCTTAGTATCTGCTTGTTTGGATTTATTGTTTTTCTGCAGGGGGCTAAGCCTTACTGCAGTACCCACCCCCACACATCCTGTTAATTATATATACTAACTATGAGATAGCACAGCCCACAGGTAAGGGGCATATTCACAACCTTGGCGGTTTGTCAGTCTTGTACACTTATAGACCAACCACTTGGTCAATGAAAGTGTGTTGGCAAAGATGAATATATATTTATATATATATATATATATATATATATATATATATATATATATATATATATACATATATTGTTTTACTTTCTAATCTTGAAATACTAAAATATCGAATTTCAGTATCTGCAAACTATAAAGCCGAATTTTCTAAATAACGAAACCCCAAAAACGCGAAATTCAAAATCGAAACATAAACACACTGTACATCACACAATACATACACCATCCTTCCAACATTACAAAAAACAAACAAAACACACACAAAAACAAAAACACAAATAAACAAACATACCCTACAAATAAGCAGGGGGGCAAGCTCCGCCTCCACATCCCCGCTACTTATATATACTAATTCCGAGGTCACACCAAACAGAAAAAGACTGCAAACTTACCACTCCACACTCTACAGTCCCCTTTTACACACACATCACATATACACAAACACTACCACCACTTAAACACTCATACTTTCACCTACCTACCCTAACCCACACCTAAAACTTCCAAACACACTCACATGTACTCAAATACCTACCCAAAACCCTTAAAAAAAATATTCGCTTACCCTAATCTCCAGCCAAATCCACACACTAAACCATATATCAGGCATACAGTACATCCCACGTCATTTACCGAAACACCATAACCACGACTTCGACATTTCCAGATTCGCTGTTGTGAAGTTTCGGTATTTAGAAAATTCGACTTTATGGTCTCGAAATACTGAAATTCGGTATTTCAGTATTTCGAGATTATAAAGTGAAACTTATATATACATATATATATATATATATATATATATACACAAACTCACACGCACACACACACACACACACACACACACACACACACACACACACACACACACACACACACACACACACACACACACACACACACACACACACACACACACACACACACACACACACACACACACGTGCACACATGCACTTATTTATCCATTTACTTACATTTGTTTTTCAGGGTAGTGCAGTGAGCAGTTTCAGATTTAGCACTTGTGAAATGCAAAACATTTTACAAACAAAAACACAGAGATGTAAGCAATAACATAGTAGTTCAGACTAGTTACATAAAAAAATGCATATATACATTCTAATGAGCAAGCAGAGTTTAATGTACAGCACATGCATTAGTTTCTAAAGTGGATCAATATTTAGTAAATCTGGAGGATAAGAAGAGACTTGGAAAGGAGATATGGATAGTGAATTAGTTAATGTGTCCCGAATACCTCAAAACTGTCCACATTTTCACAGAATGCTCACATTTTTGCCTCATACTTTTGCTCTGTACCTCATAAAATTTGTGGTTTTCTGGCAAATCATACAGAATTAAGTCACTAAGTAGTACTCAGTAATTACATATGAGTTTCAAACTTCACATCCTTTAGAAAATACATAATAATTGTTTGTGTCTTTCGGCTTTTCCTGGTTAGGGGTCACCACAGCGGAACTCTGGTCCGCTAATGATTGGCAGTTGATTTTTACATACTGGCTTGCCAGGCCTCACACACAACCTTCAACAACATAATAATGCAAACCGTTATTCTAGCAACTTTCTAAGTTTATAGGAGCAATATTTAAAACTTGTCTCTATTTTTGCCCCCCTCCCCCATTTCTGTCTTTTTTTTTCAGAAATGTTTATTTTATATCACTTGTGACATAGACAAGTTTACATTCATATAAAAGTAATTAAACTATATTAACATAACAGTCTACTTCACATATATTGCTATATATCATATATAGCAGTATTGCATAAATTATTCAATTCATGCTTTTTTTAAAAAGAAACATCTTTGTTAAACCATAACTTACTACACAGAAAATCACATATTTATATAAACAAAAGCAAACCACACAGACACAAGCCTAGTATTTCTGTCTTTGTCCAGATTTCATGCACTGAGAGGTATGATGTCCAATGCTGAAGTAGGAGCATTTGGTTTCGACGAATAAGCACTTTTTGAGATGCATTTTGAATTTGGAGTAATTCTTGATTTTCTTTAGTTGAATGGGAAGAGTTTGCAAAGCAGTAGGTGCCTGAGTGTAGAAAGCATGTGCAGTGCTATGGAGTTTGGTTCTTGGGGTAATGAGAGTGGGTGTGGCTTATGAGTAGTTTCTGAGGTTTTCTTATGAAGTCTAGATGCAACTGGAGAAAATGTCTGGAACTAGAGTAGTTAGTTACAAACCTACACTAAACCTTACATACACAACTATCTATGCACGAACCTTAACCCAAACTCTAACCCTAAGGTTCATCACTATCGCACACTTACCTTACCTGCACCCTAACCCTAACTCATTTAATCCGCCACTAAACCTAAAGTCCGTCACTATCACACACTTACCTGACCCGCACCCTACCCTAACGTCCGTCACTATCACACACTTACCTTACCCACACCCTGACCCTAACGTCCGTCCCTATCGCACACTTACCTTAACATGTCGGTGTTCTCAGTGTCGGGATTCTCAACTTTCGATCATCTCCGTTGTTGATCTTCCGGTGTCGGTGTTCTCATTGTCGGTGTTGTGGACTTTCGGCGTTTTCAGGTAGACCTATATATATATATATATATATAGAGAGAGAGAGAGAGAGAGAATGAAATATTTTTGTACAGTAAAATACTGGGCCAATGTAGTTAATCTACTGTTTACACACCAAGATCACCATTTAATACATTATTAGTGTGCAATATCAGTATGAGGGGATGGATGTTTTATAACTTATGAATAAGAATAACTGCAAAATGATTTTATTTTATAGTGCATTGAGGGACTTCAGGAGGTTATTTGATGAGTATCACTTATTCCTTGGGACAGTCATCTCCAGAGTTGTGCTTTACCACACATTACAATATGCAGTTCCTTAAAACTTCCATCATACAACATACAAAATCCTGCCTTATCATAATATGTAATGGGCTATGTCTGGATGTAATTTACCCATGGTAATTTTCAAAAAACTTTCAGAACCAAACTTTATAGGCAGGCATAAATAAATTACAGCATAAACAATGATTAAACATTGTATGTTACTATTATGTCATGGCTGTTGTTTTGATGTTCTTTTACATTTAGTTTATTGGTTCACTAATGTAGTAAAATGGTTCACTTCTCATGAAAACATAGGATTTAAATTATCAAATGTAAATATTTAAAGAAAGCAGATCCCAGATCTGACTTTTTTCATTAGAAACATGAAGTATGAATCATAATATATATATTAAGTATTATTATATTATTTAATGGGTGTACATCTTCCCATTTTACAAACATTAAGTATATTTTTATTTAAATGTTTTAGAGCACACCTTCCCTGCCTGCCCATACATAACTGCTTAACAGGGCTAATTAGTACAAAATGATACAGTTTAATGGTGTATAACAGCAAATTTTCCCATAAATCCAACAAGGTCAAAATACCAAAATGGTAAACAATTTTAACAAGTATAATAATTTTAGCCCCATGGTGGGTGCATTCATGATTTTGTAGTTGTAGGTTGACAAATGCTATGGATCTTAAATCCATACTTCTACTACCAAAATGTATATGTAAAATAGATGAATAATTCTATTCCTGCCATCAATTTCTATTCCAGGGACATAGGCTATTGTTTGTTTACCCAAATTGCTGACATTATATAACATGGGATGAGAGATTTGACTTAGAAATGTGTGGCAAATACATACTACTTACCTTGGATAAAAGCTATATTTATATAGTCTTTCCAGTGAGCAGCTACAGAACATCGTTATAATCACTAATTTCCCAGAACTTTCCCCTCCTAGCCCAATGTTTTCCAGAATTGTCTTATCAACAGCACTGAAAACATGCAAACGGATATTTCTACACATAGACAAATGCATGCTCTCTCTCTCTCTCTCTCTCTCTCTCTCTCACACACACACACACACACACACACACACACACACACACACACACACACACACACACACACACACACACACACACACACAAACAGTCTTTATAGTGATACTGCTACCATTTAGACCATTCAAACATAGCAACATGCTCAAATTACATTAGCTTGCTCATTTGAGAGAGGATGAGAGTTGTCATGCCTTCTCCCCTAGTAGCAACCTGGTGCTCCAGACAAGCATTGTTGGCTGCTCCCTTGAGAACAGGTTCTGATGGAGGGACATGGGTGGGTCTGCCTAAGCCATAAGGCATCCCTTGAAGGGACATGTCAAAGCATAGATACACCTCAGCATTAGGAAAATAATTGGTCCCTCAAGGTTGATGTAGAGTGCATGTCACCACCAAAGGTTGGGTTATGTTGTGTCAAAAAAATGCTTTAATGGTGTACAGTATCATGACTTCACAGCTGGCTTTCACCAAACAGGGAACAAACAGGATGAGAAACCGATAAAAATGTAAGCACTGGTATGAACAACTAAAACACAGACCTGGCAGGCAAATCTCCAATAAAGGCTGTCCTTCCTCAATGAACACACGATAAATGTAGCAAAAGGAACCACACTGGCTCAGAAGTAATGGATGCAGGTCTTTAATAATCCCAAAGCACATGATAAAAAACACAGCAGGATTAAGCGCTTTCATCTCCTTACAGAAGACTTCATCAGAATCAAAAAAACTTTTACAACACAAGTTAATAAACAGCACCATGCTTTCCAATTGGTTGTAACTAAATTGATCACTGATTCATGAGAATTATGTCAGTCCCCTATTAACCATAACAGAAACATGTTTTTAACAAATATATATAAACTCACTCTAGTTGATAAATGACTATACCTATGTTAACTAACTTTGTAATAAAATAAATTAACATGCTGACAAACATTAAGTTAATAAAGAAAAAGGCTTAGCACATGAAAACACTATTATAGAAGGCCATTCGTGAAAAACACATTTGTATATATGAATATGACAAATATAATGATAAATAAAATCAATATGTAAAAACAAATATAACAAAATACTAATTGATAGTTACAAGATGACTGTATAGAAAATATACATATAAAAGTGTACATATAAAATATATAAATATCATAAATATTATAAAATCCACAATAGTCTATGCAGTAATCTGATTGTTATTATTACAAACAAGTTTATTTTTTTGCCCTTTTGGGCTTAGACGCCTTCAACTTTAGTGCATGGAGGAGTGACACATGATTGTTCATAACAGGTTGAGTACAGGCATCCAACCTTAACTGCCATATCATCTCCCTGTACTCCAACCTGTTCTCTCAATCCCCTCCTCTGTCACTGGCAACCACCCTTTCCAGTAACCAAAATTTAAAATCTGCTTGGGTACATCCCATAAAATGTCGGAACAGGGCATTCATTTCTTTCTTCCTACTAATGTCATACATATGTTCATAGACATGTTGTCTCAATTTACGTTCGGTTTTACCAACGTAGTATGCCCAGCCGAATGTACAGTATGCCAGGTAAACAACCCCATTTGAATAACAACTACAATATGTTGTAGCCTTTAATTTAAAGTGTATGCTGGGAACCTCTAAAATTTTACAGTTGGCCATAAAGGTACATTGGGAACATCTTTCGCATTTGGATGCCCCAATTTTAACCATGGTCCCATTAACAATAGTGCCCCTCTTCTTTTCCAACAACTCCTTAAGGCTGGAATTTCTCATAAAACTATATTTCAAATGTTTGTTAAAGGTATCCAACCTACTAGGAATTCTTTGGAACATATCCCAAACCCTGTTTATTGTTTTCTTTATCCACCACGTATCCTGGTCATAAGTAATGACCAGGTAAAGTGTAACAGGTAATGTACTGGATGTGATACCCTGCTTTTTCATTAAAGGTTCACCATAAAGTAGGGAGGTATATATATTCCCCCATCCTTGTGAAACGTGTTCCTTAATAGGCCTAATAAGTTCATCTGGCTACCCTCTTTCTAAAAAAAGAGAGTGAACATAGTCCAATTCTTGAAAAAAATCATTCCTTTCAGAAGTCATCCTGGATACTCTTTACCATTTGTCCCTTAACAATATTGTATTTCTGAAAACTATGGTGGTTACTCTGATAGTGCAGACACGAGTTTGAAAAACATTTTTTCCTATAAACGTTAGATATAAATTTTTTATTTACCAAATCTTTTCCAACACAAACATCCAAGTAATGGATTTCATTCAATCCTAGCTTGTGGGTAAATGTTAGAAATTCTGTAGTGGAGTTCAAAAATCCACTAAAAGATGGAATAATCTCAAAAGGCCCCCTCTACACAATAAAGATATCATTCAAAAAGCGAAATTACCTAGAAATGTAATCTTTGTATATAGAGCCAAACACATAATTTGTTTCCCAATACAACATAACAATGTTAGCAAATATGGGGGCACAGGAAGAACCCATGGCAACCCCATCCAAATGATGATATAACTCCCCTTGGAAAATCAAAAAGTTATTTTTAAGCACTAGTTCCATTTTTTCTAGTACCAGCCTAAAATCAGAAGCAGAAAGATATACAAACTCTGTTAACATGTATTCAAACAATTCTAGGCCTTTATTGTGTGGAATAACAGAAAATAAATCTTTGACATCCACCATCACAAATATAAAGTCAGCTTCAAAATCTAAACTCCCCATTTTTTGTAAAAAGTCCCAGGAATCTATAAGAATATGTGGATATTTATGTTGGTAAGGTTTTAATTTTGTATCCATGAAAATGCCTAAGGGTTGGGTTTTTGAACCTGCTGAGGTGACAGTGGGTCTAAGAGGTGGGTTACCCACATTTTTATGGACTTTGGGAATCTCAAACATATTTGGTATAAAGGGCTTGGTAACCTTTAAAAATGGTGAAGTTGTTTGTTTATCAAGCCCTGGGTTAAATTGTCATCTAGGATCAAATCAATCTTCCTGTAAGCTATATTCAGTTCATTCCTATATACCACACCATATCTATTGTCTGTGTTCAGGATCTGCCATATTTTGGTAACATAGTCCATGTTGTCCATAAGAACCACCCCACCCCCCTTGTCGGGTTTCATCACTCTCAGATTTTACTTGTTAGCCAATTTTGTTAATACCTTCCTTTCTTCTGTGGTTAGGTAGTTCCAAAACTGTCTATGTTTATTAAACTCCTTTTATAACTCACTAGTAACAAGTGTCTCAAAGTTAAGCAGTTCCTGATTCAAAGGGGGTTAAATGTACTCCTAACTAATATACTCCTAACTAATACATTAGTGTGCTGAACTAATGGCTGGTCATGGTGCAAAAGTTCCAAATTTAATTTCCTTGTAAACAATTTTATATCTAAAAATATTATTGGCTACATGTCCTCCCTTTATCAGCACAAAAGTAAAGCCTTTTTTCAAAAGGGAAAAAGAGTTATCATCAACTTTCAAATCCATGTAATTATAAATGTGGACGTTATCCTCAGTAACCACAATATTGTGCACAGTGTTTTGTCCAACATTTATGTCACGATACTCCCCTAGTTGGTCCAATGACCCATCTGCCCCTGAATCTAAAAAGTAAAATGTATCATCATTACACCCATTGTCTCCAAATAATCCATACTCTATCTGTGGTACTGTCTCCCTCGGTAACGGAGATAGTTCCTCGTGACCTCTGCACAGGATGGTTGAGATGGTAGGCTTCGAATCCTTTTGGACCTCCTTGGATCATCCATCTCTAAAGGGATAATGCCACCATTTTCAGCTTTACCAAATTGGGGTTCATAATGGGGTTCACCACCATACCTCAACCCCCTAATATGGTCCACAAACTGTCTAACACTATTAACAGGATTGCCATTCTCTCTTTCCCTTTTATGGTTGCCCCCATGGGGTAGGCCCAACCTTGGGAATAATCCCTGTTATCCCTCTCTAATTTAGTTAATTTTCTTTTATAATTTTTCGAAACAGCCTTGTCTGTATCCTGTAAAACAATCAAATAATCACGTTTATATTTTTCAACTGTAAATAATAAATCATTTGGAATTTCCTTGTACAGTCTATCTATATCTACTTTTAAATTAGCTATAATACCATCATTGTTATACATAATGGCCTTCATAAGTGCTAGCCCACAACCATTTAAAATTCCAACAATCTCTTTGTAAAATGTAGAACAAAACTCCATATTATTAGGGAACTTAAAAATTCGTAACCCTTTAGGGACCTGATTATTTTTAAAACACTCATTTAAATACCAGTTATCAAGCAAAAGTTTCCTATACTTTGTCAATTTTAATTTTAAGTCCTTACATTTCTCTGTATAAGTAGAAAAACTGGCATCAGGTTCATTGGAAGTAAATTCCAGCACCAAAAAACCCTTATTTAGCCACTGGTTAAAGTCCACATCATTGTAGTGCTGTAAATCTGTTAAATAACATCGTTTGGCTTGTATTTGATGTCCGGTTGATGAATCTTGATGTCTAGATGAAGTGTTGGCATGTCCTGTTAAAGAACAATGATATTCAGTTAAACTGTTAGGTCTTGGAGATGTGTTGCCAATGTCTCCTGATTTCCTAGTAGGCTGTTGACTCTCTTGACGTGCTGACATCAGTTCCTGGTTGCCATGGTTACCGCCTAAACCCTGGCTGCACAGAATAGAAGTGTTTAGGTATGTGGTGGCCAAATCTTCATTAGAAAAAGCTTCAATAAGCTTAGTTAATTCACCTATCAAAGTCGCGTTGTGGTTAGTAGGTCGAGGGACTCCTCGGCCACTTTGCATGTCCACATACCAGAAAAACAGCAAAAAAACAATAAAAATGTAAGCACTAGTATGAACAACTGAAAACACAGTCCTGGCAGGCAGAGCTTCAATAAAGGTTGTCCCTCCTCAATGAACACATGATAAACATAGCAAAAGGAACCACACTGGCTCAGAAGTATTGGATGCAGGTCTTTAATAATCCCAAAACACACAACAAAAAACACAGCGGAGTTACACAGCAGGATTAAGTGCTTTCATCTCCTTACAGAAGACTTTATCAGAATCAGAAAAACTTTTACAACACAAGTTAATAAACAGCACCATGCTTTCCAATTTGTTGCAACTAAATTGATTCACTGATTCATGAGAATGATGTTAGTCCCCTATTAACCATAACAGAAACGTGTCTTTAACAAATATAAATAAACTCACTCTAGTTAATAAATGAATATAACTATGTTAACTAACTTTGTAATAAAATAAATTAACATGATGATAAGGATCACCTACAGAACACTGACAGCCCAAAACACCGTCACCCATATGGCCGACGCCATATGGTCGACACTCACAATATCGATAGTGCCAGAACTTCACAAAAAAGGAAAATAACATTTCCTTTTTTGTGCTAGCAGGGGGGCTCTGCCCATCACACCCTCCATACCTTTAATATACCAACTCTGAGATCGCACTACAGTGCAATAATGGAAGTTTTTCCATTTCGCACTATTGGGAAATAGTGTTTCCCCATTGTTGATATTCTGAACGTCGACCGTATGGTTTTGGCTATATGGGTGTCAGCGTTGTGAGCTGTTGGCGTTCTGTATGGAACCCGTTGATAAACATTAAGTTAATAAATAAAAAGGCTTAGCACATGAAAACACTACTATAGAAGGCCATTCGTGAAAAACACATTTGTAAAAACACATCTGTATATATGAATATAAGTATAATAATAAATAAAATCAATATGTAAAAACAAATATAACAAAACACTAGTTAATAGTTGCATGTTGCAATATGACTGTATAGAAAATATACATATAAAAGTGTACATATAAAATATATAAATATGATAAATATTATAAAATCCACAAAAGTCTATGCAGTAATCAATGTTATTACAGACAAGTTTATTTTTGCCCTTTTGGGCTTAGACGCTTTCAACTTTAGTGCAGGGAGGAGTGACACATGATCGTTCATACCAGGTGGAGTGCAGACATCCAACCTTAACTGCCATATTATCTCCCTGTACTCCAACCCTCTCTCAATCCCCTGCTCTGTCACTGGTAACCACCCTTTCCACTACCCAAAATTTAAAATCTGCTTGGGTACAACGCATAAAATGTTGGAACAGGGCATTTGTTTCTTTCTTCCTAATAATGTCGTACATATGTTCATAGACACGTTGTCTCAAATTACGTTTGGTTTTACCAAAGTAGTATGCCCAGCAGAATATACAGTATGCCAGGTAAACAACCCCATTTGAATAACAACTACAATATGTTGTAGCCTTTAATTTAAAGGGTATACTGGAAACCTCTAAAATTTTAATGTTGGCCATAAAGGTACATTGGGAACATCTTCCGCATTTGTATGTCTCAGTTTTAACAATGGTTCCCATTAACAATAGTGCCTTTCTTCTTTTCCAACAACTCCTTAAGGCTGGAATTTCTCTTAAAACTATATTTCAAATGTTTGTTAAAGGTACCCAGTCTACTAGGCATTCTTTGGAACATATCCCAAACCCTGTTTATTGTTTTCTTTATCCGCCATGTATACAGGTCATAAGTAATGACCAGGTAAGGTGTAACAGGTAATGTACTGGATGTGAAACCCTGCTTTTTCATGAAAGGTTCACCATAAAATAGGGGGGAGTATATATTCCCCCATCCTTGTGAAACGTGTTCCTTAATATGCCTAATAAGTTCATCTGGATACCCTCTTTCTAAAAAAAGAGAGTGAACAAGTCCAATTCTTGAAAAAAAAAACATTCCTTTCAGAGGTCATCCTGGCTACTCTTACCATTTGTTCCTTAACAATATTGCATTTCTGAAAACTAGGGTGGTTACTCTGCAGATACGAGTTTGAAAAGCATTTTTTCCTATAAACCTTAGAGATATTTTTTTTATTAACCAAATCTTTTCCAACACAAACATCCAAGTAATGGATTTCATTCAATCCTATCTCATGGGTAAATGTTAAAAATTCTGTAGTGGAGTTCAAAAATTCAATAAAAGAGGGAATAATCTCAAAAGGCCCCCTCCACACAATAAAGATATCATCCAAAAAGAGAAAGTACCTAGATATGTAATCTTTGTATATAGAACCAAACACATAATTGGTTTCTCAATACAACATAACAATGTTGGCAAATATGGGGGCACAGGAAGAACCCATGGCAATCCCATCCAATTGATGATATAACTCCCCTTGGAAAAACAAAAAGTTATTTTTAAGCACTAGTTCCATGTTTTCTAGTGCCAGCATAAAATCAGCAGCATTAGGAAAATTATTGGTCCCTCAGGGTTGATGTAGAGTGCATGTCACCACCAAGGGTTGGGTTAGGTTGTGTCAAAAAAATGCTTTAATGGTGTACAGTATCATGTCTTCACAGCTGGCTTTCTCCAAATAGGGAACAAACAGGATGAAAAACCTCTCACCTTGTGAGAAAAAAATGGCCCAACAGAGAAGTGATTGTCATCAGGCAGGGAAGCCAGTGTGCTTGTTTGGCTTGCCTGCTGTACTCTGTTTGAATATTGCTGATCTCTGTCTGCATTTTATTTTGAATTGAAGTCTTTTCATTTAAGGTTGTTACAGCTATTTTGTATGTTATTTTTGTGTTACATTTGCTTTATTTTAAGTTTTCTGTTCTGTTGGAGTTTTAAGAGATCATGGCTAGGGTCAGTTAGAAAAGTTAGCAAAGAATTTGTTTGCAAACAGTGAATAACATCAACTAGTTAATGGGAGGAGCTGAGAAATAGCATTCCTCATTTAGCTATAAATATTTGTATTTAGCTGGAGTGCTTGTTTGGCTTGTTTGCTGTATTCTTCCTGAATATTGCTGATTTATGTCTGTGTTTTATTTTGAATTGAAGTTTTTCATTTAAGGTTTGGTTACTTCTATTCTATGTCTTATTCTTTTATTACATTTTTTTTTAAGTTTTCTCTTCTGTTGGAATTTTAAGATATCTTGGCTTGGGTCATTTAGAAAAGTTAGCAAAACATTCCTTTGCAAACAGTTAATAACATCAGTTAATAAGTGGGAGGAGCTGAGAAATACCATTCCTCATTTAGGTAGAAATATCGGGTCTATATCAAAATTCCGAAGAAGTACAATGCCGAATGTAAAAACATCGAACCAAAAATATCGAATGGTGAAAATAGTGAAGCCCTGGAACATCGAAATCTTACCTAGGGCAAGATTTCGGTGGGCCGTTCCATGGCTTCACTATTTCCTCCACTGTGGTGCGAGTGTTACGGAGCTTAGGGCTAGGGTGCAGGTTAAGGTAAGTGGATAGTTAGTAATGTATGTATGGTGTAGTGTAGGGTTATGTTTTGTTAACTGTATGTGTGTGAATTAATTTGTTTGTTTGTGTATAGATTTGTAGGGTATGTGTGCGATAGTTATGGACCTTAGGGTTAGGGTGCAGGTTAAGGTAAATGGACAGTTAGTAATGTATGTGTAGTTTAGTGTCAGGTTGGGTTTTGTTAAATGTATGTGTGTGGTTTATTTATTTTGGTGTGCTTGTGTTGTGTGAATGTTTCTCGGAACAGCACATTTTTTCCCTGGGAAAAAAATTTGCTATTCTGAGCGTTCAATGTTTTCAATATTCAAAATTCCAAGTTTGAACATATGGTGTTTGACATTTTGGAATTTCAAATGTATGATATAGACCTGAAATATCTATATTTAGCTGGAGTGTATGTTTGGCTTGCTTGTTGTACTCTGCCTGATCATTGCTGATCTTTGTCTGCATTTTATTTTTCATACCCACCCACCTCATTGTTGTTGTATTCTTAAACTTGATGGCTTTTGAGTTGCCTGCCGCTACTATAAATCTTATTTTGGACACTCTTCCAAGTCCTATCTCATAAGCTCATTCTACTGAATACAGAGAGATCATTTGGGAAGGCTCATCCCCTTTGTTTCTTAACCTTGAATTATCTTCTGTTTCCTCCCTTTCCACTTAACTTAAATATGCACTTTATTTGGCTGCTTTTACTGTATTTGTGTTTCTTGCTACTTTATTTTGCTTTTGCTGTTTGTTCTTAAAAGTGTTCAATTGCATTTATTCTGCTGCATTTATTGTTTTTTGTTAGTAGCCTGATTAAAGTAACTGTTATCCTAAGTCTTTTAGTTTTTGTTTTAGCACTTGGGCTTCAGGCCAGTTGTTTTACATTAAGAGGGTTTGTAGTCTACACTTTTGTGGCAGGAGAGGTAGCTTATATCCTTCTATGTTGGGAAGTGTTGGTTGAAGGCTTAGTAAGTCTGTTATTCTAAAAGTACCGTAGCTCTGGTTTAAGCACTTGGGTTTCAGGCCAGTTATTTTACATTATGAACGTTTGTGGTCTACACTCTTGTAGGAGGAGATGGTAGCCTTTGCCTTTCTGAGTTAGGAGTTGCTTGTTGAAGGATTATTGTGCCTGCTTATTTGAACTTTTTTTCCTGAAGTTGTTGCACTTTGTTTGCTGTAACACAGACTACATTCAGACTGACTGAATATAGTTCTGTTTTGCTCTCACCAGACTGAATCAGAAAAAAGTCATGGTCAGCTGTCAGGTGCCAGGATCCACCACATCACACATGCACTCAAGTCTCTCAACAACAGGCACATTTATAACTCCATCATATTTCATGTTGGTGTGAACGACTTGAGATGTACCTCACTGGACTATATGAAGACAGACATTACTGAGCTCTCTGATTATGTGTCTCAGACAGCTATGTCCCTAGCCTTAAGCAGCATTTTCCTTCACCTAGGATGATACCTCAATACAAACAAAAATTATTGACTTCAACAATTGGCTCAGTTGCTGGTGTCATTCAAATGAGAGCCAGTATCTGTCAGCCTGGGATGACATGGTCAACAGACCTCGATGTTTTGCCAGAGATGGTCTTCATCTGCCACCTCTGAGATTTTGATTAATGGCTAAGGTTCTTGCCACCCATGTAGTGCCTTGTTTAGGCAATTTCACAAGAACAAAATTTCAGACATAAAAATACCCTCTAAAAACAACTTCAGGGTTATGCTGCTAAACTTTAGGTGTCTAAACCAGAAACTGCACTCACTGGAAGCGTTCCTTACTTTGGAAGATGCTGACATTTGTACAGTCACTGAGACCTGGTTTAAGGTTGTAGAGACCACCCCAGCTATACCAGGTTACATTTTCTTCCACACGTTCAGACCACAAACTGAAGGTGTGAAAACTAAAGGAGGTGGTATATCAATATTCATTAAAGATAAATAAAATTCTAGATTGCTAAAAAGCACAATTCTCTTGAATTACTTCAGATGCAATTGACTGTAGGAAAGACCACTCTTCGGGTCATTGCCAGCTATAGGACCCTCTATGTGAATCAGGACATTCACTCAGCCTACTTGGATGTACTCAAGTCAATCAAGATACAACCAAACACGCTGGTTTTGGGTGACTTTGATTACCTATTCATTTACTCGGTAAATTATAAGTGTTCTAACTCACTTGCCCAAAGGTTCCTGGACATTATTAACACCAATGCCCTGGACCAGCAAATTGACACACACACAAGAGGCTCAAATATCACAGATCTGGTGTTCACCAACATGGGGACTACTGTACCACCCCCAGTGTGTGGCCATCCCTGGTGAGATCTGACTACAAATCAGTCTCACTAGAAGTAACTATAACACAAGACCCCCCCCCCTCCCTAGCAACAACTAGACTATAAAACCTCTCCAAGGCCAATTACAACCTCTTATGTGACAGCATAAAAAGCTTCATTGCCCTACCCCCCTGATGAAACAGACACCTATGCTGACTTATATACCAATGCTTTATATGAGTACCTGTACAATTGTATTGACTCTGCCATATCTGACAGAACCTAAGCAAGATCTTCAAGGAAAAACAAACCTGCTTGCTGGACAACTGCCATTAATAGGCTATACAATAGGAGAAAGAAAATGCAGTTTAAGAGTAGGAAGGGATGGTTTCAAAACTGGAAACACTCCCTACGCAACATAAACAAGCAAATAAGACTCCTAGTGATGTCCTCCAAAGCTAACTATGAAACCAAATTAGCTTCCCTAACTAATGATAACCACAAGGCATTCTTTAGTTACATCCATAACCTCATAGGTAAGGCCCAGATTTGCTCTGACCTCATAGTTATTGGTACTATATAGGCAGAACCTGTGGATATAGCAAACCTGCTGGCTGATAGGATTAGTAAAAGCTTCACTCCCCTATCCCCACCACATACACCCCAAAACATCCTTAACACCTCTCCTCCACCTAGTATCTTCTTGGTGCAGGTCTTAAACACCCTCTCCAAGGCCAAAAATACAGCCGTATGGGACAGGACAACATGCTAGGCTGTGTTCTACATGAGCTAAAACAGGAATTAGCATCACCACTGGGCACATTTTTCAATCACAGCCTAAGCACTGGCATCCATGGCCCTGGGAACTAGAGACCCATTAGTTTGACCAGCCGTATCTGCAAGGCCATGAAACAAATCATCATGGACCTTATTAACAAAGATATAGGAAATCTCCAAAGGCTCGACCCCCCCCCACCCATTTTGGCTCTGTCAAGGGGAAATCATGCCTATTAAACTTGGTGGACATCTTTGAGACAGTCACCGAGGCCCTAGATGAGGGCAAATCTGTGCATAAGGCCTTCCTAGGCTTAGCTGAGGCCTTTGACACAATCGCCCACTCAGGCATCACTGAGAAACTTACCCAGCTGGGATTCAACCCATATATTATCAGGTGGTTTGCAAACTGGCTCACTGACAGAGCTCATATGATCAAAATAGGGAACTGCACCTCCTCCAGCAGACCTGTAATCAGTAATGTTCCACAGGGATCAGTTTTTGGACCCCTACTGTTCATAATCTACTTCTCCAAAGTACAGGACAAAACTAAAGGACTGTGGCTGACCAAGTTTGCTAATTACTGTAAACTGGGAGTGATCCTTGAAACCCGTAGCAATGTGAACATCATGCAAGAAGGTCTTACACAGAATAATGACTGGTGCCAAAGTCATGGTCTTAAACTTAATGCAAAAAAAAATGCATTATCATCCCCTTAAGCAAGGGTGATGTTCCTACAAACTATCACATCAACAGCAATACATTAAGCACAGAGTCAATGGTTAGAAATCTGGGCACACAGGTCAACCACAACCTTAATTTTGATCATTATGTCACCACAGTGATAAGAAGGGCATTTTATATTGCTCATCCCATATTTAAGGGCATTGCCTCCAGAAAAAAAGAGGTCATAACCCCCCTGTACTCCTCCCTCATCAGGTCAGGAGTACAAAGCTCTGTTTCGTATGTTCCTTTCTAAACATCTGCATCAAATGGAGAGATCACAAAGGGTTCTTCAAACAAAATTCTGGGTCTTCAAGATCTGCCTTATGTGGACAGACTGAAATCATTGTCACTTTACTCTGTGTCATACAGACTGCTCAGAGGAGACCCGTGCCTTGCATATAGAGCAATCTCTGACCCAGCTTTAATGGAAATGCTGTACATTGGCAAGTCAAATGGCACACAGGTCAGTCGATCAAAGGACCATGGTATGTGACATCATCAGAACTTGCTGGAGAGAAGGATATGTCTCAAAGAGGTTGCTCCACCTTTGGAACAAGGTTCCTATTCATGTTAAAAAAGACCCTCATTGGCCATAACCATAAATGCCAGCAAATGAGAAAAATAATTTGTGGACTTTTTTGCAAGGTGATCACTTTATCCACCACACACACACACACACACACACACACACACACACACACACACACACACACACACACACACACACACACCAGCTTCTAAACAAACCAATTTTGTGGTTACTGACCCTTACTGGATATAACAAATGAGAAACCCTAGTATGAGAGACCCTAGTTTTCAAGTTGCAACCGTTTGCAGTCATTGGCTTCATACTTACAAAAAGCATCCATATGAATGTTGTCACAGTTTCAAGTTGCTCTTTATTATTTATATTTGAGATACCAGCAATCATTATATAATCTGGATATTTTATTGTACTTGTTTCTACAACTCTTCCATCCTAAAATATAACCGTATTATCTTGATTTACAAATTTAGGGACAACATAGTCCATTCTTCCATAGTGCAGTTCTGTTCATTTTACTTTCTTCCATTTTTTCATCATCGACTCAGCAACTAGAGGGTTTCACATCTTTCCCATAATTATGGTTTTGTTTTATTTGATGCTAACGGTTACTTCAGTTTCTAAGACCAATTCCAGTGTGTGTGTTGAAAATAAATTTTTGAACTTGGCTATTTGACTATATAATTTTTGTTTTAAGTATTTACTTCTCAATGCCCCTATATGTACTTTCCATCTGTGTGTCTAGCATTAACTGTTTCCTTTTTCTCTCATCTGATATGGGAAACAGCCCTGGTCATGTATATCATCTGCACTGAACAAATGCATAGACGTGCACTATCCACTAGTATCCTCATTGTTCCTATCAAAGCTACCAGCCTCTTAAACATAGTTAACTAACTGAAGCTTTGGCAAGAATTTTTTACACCACATATTGTACAGGCAACATCCTGATATAAACTGGGCTTGTGTTTTATGCTGATCCTAAATTCAAATACATTTCCTTTCTCAGAGGTAGACAGACTATTTGGAATGGGCTGGTACACTTATTTTAATTATGCGTGAACTCTACACTAGCCAAACTGAGTTAATGTTAGCCCTAAGGTGTTTAGAATGGACTGGTCAGTAGCTGTAATCCTGTTCTGGAAATACACAAAACTGCTTTGCTACCAGCTACATTCGCATTTCTTCCAGTAGTCAGAGAAAGCAGATATATTAGGAAACAAAAGCATTTATGTTCTCCCCTGTCTTCGTTCTTATATGAAAAGTTAATTGAGAGGAATTTTGTAGAGGCCAGTTACAGTTAAAGGCATTGTGCATTCTGTCTGCTGACTTGCTAATTCTAAATAATTTGTTGCTATTCACTTATTAAATTACATTTGCAGAGAAAGTCTAATCCTGTTTCACACCCTTTTCCAAAAACACCATTATTTCCTTTTTGTCCCGTGGTTTAGTTAGAAAAGTATTGTTTATAAAATTTTCCTTTAGTAACTGAAAGAGCTTTGCTGCTGATTGAAGCTGGTTCCAATGCGTTATACATTAAGCCTGGTTATAGTTATGCTCTTCAGATTTTACTAATGTCTTATGTTTCCAGGGGACTTCCAAGATGGCTGCACATTGAGTATCAGCTTAACTCTAGCTCTTCCAGTGTGAAAACAGAAACTCAACAGACAATAGTGAAGTATATTAAAAATTTAACGTGCAAATAGCTATCTTACAAGAGACACACTTGGAATGAACTGGACATGTAAATTTGATAAAGAAAGGTTTTCAGGAAGGTTTTTCAGGGGAATATCTTGGACAAAGAAAAAGGGGAGTACTTATATTAAGTGGAGCTCCAATACTGATAGAAGAGGATAAAAAACATAATAATGGCAGTATTTGTAGTATTTGTGCTAAGGGGGTACTAGCAAGGGAGGAAGATTACACTGGCATACATTTATATTCCACCTAAAACTGCTATAATGGAGCTTAAGAAAATTCTGGGAGAAATAATCAGTTTTTGCCAAGGAATATTACTTATAGATGGGGACTGGATTGTGATTTGCAGCAATAAGGATGTGTCTGAGGAGGGCCCAGAAGGGAAAGTATAAAAAAAAGAAGGATATATTAGAAATGTATGAAAATATTTGGCATGGAAGATGCAAATTCAGTAATAGGAGTTTGGAGTGAATTTACATATTATTCCCCAAGATATAAAAACTGGGTTAGGCTAGACAAAATTTACATTTCACAGGAAAATGTGCATTTAATTGAAGGTCTTGATACACATCCAATAACTATTTCAGATCATGCCCAAGTAATAACTAAAAAAAAAGCAGGGTAATGAAATAAAAATGAGACACTGGAGCTTTCCCACCTATTTGCTGAAAAGAGAGTAATGTATGGAATGGGTAGTGGAGATTATTCAGGAGCTATTCAAGAGGATAGAAATTACTTCTGAAAATATAACTTCGGAGTGGGATAAAATTAATGTGGAGTTTAAAAATAGGGGGGAAAGAAAAGAAATAGAGCTATGGTTAAGTTGTAAGAAGAATTATTTAGAAGGACTGACAAATGTTAAGGTATGGCAGAATAGAGCGGCTCTTCTAGAACAAGAAGAGGATCAACAGAAGAATGAGAGGCAGCAAGTTAGGGATTATCTTGATAATATACACAAGTTTAGAAAGACTGCTGTTAATGAACTGTTTTTTGATAATAGCACTAGAGCACAAAAACTTTTAGCACAACGGCTCAGGCAACAGAAAGTAGAAAGGGCTGTCACCCAGCTTAGTGAGCCTATAACAAGGAAGGTAACAAGAGATCCTGTAGAGGTATTAGAAATATTCTGGAAATTCTATAAAAGTCTGTATGAAGCAGAGAAATATGGAAATCAAGAAAAGATACAAAAAGAAATGTTTATGGAATAATTAAATATGCTATGTTTAGAGGTAGATGAGGCTCAGTTACTAATGGTTAGAATAGTAGGAGATGAGACAAAAATTGTGATGTATAACCAATCTACAGGAAATTCCCAGGAATAGATTGTATTCCTGTGGAAGTTTGGAAGCTAGGAGGGAAGCACTGATAAAAATCTGGAAGGTTTTGTTTAACAGTATTTTAAGAGGAGGAGAAGTACCAACATCCTGGAGGAAAGCAGTGGTACCTGTAATACCTAAAGAGGGTAAGGATCCATCAGACCCAGCTTCATATATGCCCATTTCAATACTAAACCATGATTATAAAGTGCTCATATCTATAGCTGCTAAAAGAATGACAAAAGTAATGCCAAAACTGACAGATAACGATCAATGTGGTTTTGTGGACAGGAGGCAAACATTTGACAACAGTAACAGAACAGTTTTGATCCAGATGGAAGTAGAATGTAAGAAAATGCCATTTTTGTTGGTGAAACTGAGCATTTGACAGAATAAGTCAGGACTTTATGAGCAGGACAATGGAAGCCTTTGCATTTCCTGAAAAAATTATAAGGTTAATTAGGAGGATATACGAGGGATCGGAAGTGAAAATTAAAGTGGGTGGGGTCATCACTGATCATTTCTGCTTGAGCAGAGGAACCAGGCAGGGGTGTCCTCTTTCCCTTTTGTTATTTGCATTATATTTAGAACCATTGGCAAAGACAATAAGGGACTCAGAAATTTAAGGATATAATTGGTATGGTGGTCAAGAAAAGGTGGCTCTATTTGAAGATATAATTTTATACTTGACAAAAAAAAGCATTTCAGTGTTGTGGAACATTTTGAGATAGTTTCAAATCTTTTTGGGATACAAAATTAATGAACAAAGGCAATAGCAGTAAACCACGTACCCACAAATGAATAGGTTCAGCAATATCCATATTTATGGGGACATGATGAAATAAGTATTTAGTTGTGTGGATTAAACATGATTCCAGTGAAGCAGCTAAGGATATGCGGGAAGAAACTAAACAAAAGATAATACAAAAACTGAGAAAATGGAAGCTTTGTTATATGGATATGGATAGTAAGATCCAAGCAGTTAAAATGTTTTTAGTCCCATTAGTCTTGTATACAGGTCAGATATATTTTATCAACCAGAGAAGAAGTTGTGGAAAGCAATTAATAAAGGGCTAAAGGATTTTATCTGGGGGGGGGGGAGGCCACAAAAATCAAGTGGGATAAGCTGATTCTTCCAGTAGAACAGGGCAGATTGGGATTACCCGATTTGAAGAGGTACTTCAGAGCTATGCAGTTAAGGCTCCTATACATAGCACAAGCAGAAAACTGTAATGCAAAGTGGAAAAGGATGATGATAAAACAGGGAGGAAGCTCAAGAAACAAGGAGAGACTGATATTTTAGATGCAGGCCTTAAAGAAGAATAACAATAATCATGTAGAATATTATATTTATAAAGTAGCAGAAAATATCCTAAGAACTAAGCCAACAAGGAAATGGAGAAAGGAGATCCTGATGATAGGGATGACTGCAATTATGGATGCAGACAATAGGCAAGAGAGGAATGGAATTTATTGGAGAAAACTGGCAAAGGAATCAAGGTATTGGGAGCAAATAACTGGAGAGGGAAAGATAATAGAATGGGAAGATGCCAAGAATTTATTTGGACTGCAGGTTAGAGATGGCCTTGCCTATCAGGGACTGATAGAGTATAGACAAAGAGAAGGAAATGGGGGTTGCAAAATGAAAGACCAGCACTGGTATAGTTTTTAGTAGAATGTAGAACAAAAGATGCCACTAAAAAAAGAATAATTAAAAGAGCATATAAAATACTGCATGATAACTATAAGAAATAATCAGAGGAGGTTTTTAAGGATTGGGAAGGGAAACTGGATAAGCAATTCACAAAGAAACAATGGGCAGATATATTTATGTCTTCCAAATACGCAACAAAATCTAGAAGATTTTGTTTAGATAGATATTTTTGTATCCCAAGTAGACTCCAGAGAAGTTTTCCTCAGGTAGACAACAAATGCTGGAGGTGTCTTGGGGAAGAAAGAGGTAATGGTGAGTTGGCAGACTTTAAGGAATCCCAGGGGGATGCACTGTCAGAGATGCTGGGTGCACAGATTGGTGGGACAAGGGAGATGATTTTTCTGAACTATGATACTGAATCAGAATTACCTAGATGTAAGACCTTGCACTGTCTAATTATGGTGGCTGCCAAAAAACAAATACTAGAAAATGGAAATGAAAATCTAAACCAAGTATACTAGAAGTAGTGAATATAGTAACAGATAAAACAACTGGAAGTGAGATCTTTAGAAAACTGTAGGAGCAAACTACATAGGAAAAATGGAAATTGTGGAAACAATACATACAGGAGAGGAATTAAGTTTAAAAGAAGGCAGGACTTAAATGAGCTATGTAATGTTTGATTGAAAATGATTGGGTACATTATAAGTGATGTATAATGTTTGCGACTGGGACTGTGTCAGTATGGTTTGTGCTATAAAATGTTTGCCACTAGGATTGTGTCAGTGTGTTTTGTTTTCATTTATATAAATGTATGATTGCCTATGTCACAAGTAACAGTTTAATAAAGATGTGTCTTATTTAAAAGAAAAAAGGCAGGAATTGAATAATTTATGTAATGTTGCTTAGGTTATATGATATATAGCAATATATGTGAAGTATAATGTTTGTAAATGTGAACTTGATAATAGACTTTGATTACTTTTCTATTAATGTAAATTTGCCTACGTCACAAGTGAGTTGTTTAAAAAATCACTTATGTTTCCAGCAAGACAAATGCTGTATTATCACGAAATGAGTGGTTAGATGTTCTCACAATATCTGATTTATTAGAAAAGTTAAAAATGCAACATGAAGCAATGTATAAGGCCAAAAATGTACTTGAAATCCTCCCTGTTGCTTACAAATATATTTAAAATTCAGTTAGGAATATAGATGCAGAGATAATGTCAGCAAGTGTTTCTTACTTGCATGGTAAATGCGTTATTCATATAAAGCTATAATGAATTTTGGAATAAGGTTAAAAATCTAGCTGGCATAAGGAAGTTGCAGAGTAAATTTCTCATTAAATACAATTGTACAGTAAACTGTCAGTTAGCTGGCACCCATGGGGATTGGTAAATGCCGGATAACTGTAGTTTCTAGTTGCTTGAGAGTTACTATTAAGAATCGGCCTGACTAATACTGCACCCTGCACTATTTGGTGGTTTGACTTGTTCTCAGGTTGTGGAGAGAGAGGGAATGTATTCCTATCTTCCTTTTTAAAACTGTTAAACTATAAAAATGTAAGGTATGTTTCTGCGGGGGGATAACACAAAGTGCAACACAGGAAAATTGTACTGTATTTCTTTGATTTTTTTTTTTTTGTCAGTTACTTGAGTTACAATTAACTGAGAGTTTACTGTACAATCATATATTATAAACCATGCTAGTCTTTCATTTATTTTCATGTAACTATTGTTTTTTAACTTTCTCCCACACTAGAATGTATTATCATTTGGTTCTGAAACAGGTCACCATTTTTCCTCCTTTTTTCTGGTAATTTCTGCAATGAGTGAGCAAATTGCATCAGGTACATCTAAAAGTTGACAGATTTTTTTCAAAAAAAATTAAAAATGCAAGGTTTCTGTCATTATTAAAAGTCATGGAAAATATGGACTTTTATCTAGAAATCAACTTTGTTTTCAATTATATTATTTTGCCATATTGGGCCATATAATTTATCTGGATGGTATTTATATTAAAATGGTCAATTTATGTCACATTAGTGGCATAGATGCTGCTTCATCTTCAGGTTTTGACTCAGCTTTTAGCTTAATTCTACTAAAACAGATTGAACCATTACCATTTTGAAGTATCTTGGTCTTAATTTATTAATTAATTGGTAGATCAAATTGAAAATAAGACATTTTGTCATACTGCTTCCTTTGAAAGTAAGACTAGCATGGCAATTCATACAGGCTCTTTTCTTGTGACTCGGTGTTTCTCCCACTTTATTAGTAACCTTGTCATTAATTCTTCTGGCTTGCTACAGCAGCACTGTTGGTATAGAGTGAAAAGCCATAACCATAGCCTAGAATTCAGTTATCAGTTTGGGTACCTTTTGAAACTGGCAATGTGGAGAGAAAAAATGAAAGGGCTCAGCCCACTTACCTGTCTCAGGTGTGAGAAGTGGGGTACATGACTGAGATAACATGTCCCAGATTTTCTGTTGGAGACAGGAGTTATGTCCTGTTCTGTGGAAGTCATCTGCACATATATACTGCTAGCAGAACTGAGCAGCACCACATTATACTATTACATAACCTTCAGGATCAGCAGCTATTGGGTATGTGCAGGGAGTCAGGAAAAATCTCAATCAACTGCAAACAACAGCAACATTATTGGGAGATGAATTTTACCTTTATGGGATAGATGAGCCAAAACTACTCACCTGATGGGAATAAATGAAGGGCTAGTGGGGCCAGAGTAAAGCCTGATGATCAAATGTGAAATGAGTCCACAATGAATCTCATCTGCATTGGTTCTTTTAATCTATTTTTGTCTACTCTTGAGCATTATATATATATATATATATATATATATATATATATATATATATATATGGGTCAACGTTTTCTTATCAAAAGCTCATGCTTTCGAAAAGAAAAACTGCAACTCCAGTTAAGTGAAAGTACACTTAAACGAAAGTGCACTTTCGAGACTACTGGTTCATCGAACCGGTAATATTAAAAAAATAAAACACTGCAGCACTGAAGCACGCTACAGTGGGGATAAGGGAATATGCCTGTTTCCCCACTGTAGTGCGATTTCAGTGTTAGTATATATAAAGTAGCAGGGGGTGTGGGGTGCAGGGTGGCTTGCTCCCCCCTGCAAAAATGCTTTTGTATTGTTTGTTTTTTTAATATTACCAGTTTGGTGAACCGCTAGTCGCGAAAGTACATTTTCGTTTAAGTGCACTTCCGCATTACTGGAGTCATACTTTTTCTTTTTGAAAGTATGAGCTTTCCATAAGAAAATGTAGACCCATATATATATTATTATAGATAAGTTTAGAACAGGAGATCATATCTAGCCTACTTCTGCCATTACATGTCAGAAAATCAGTAAATGCCACATATTTAGAGCTTGGAAAGTCATTTAACGCCATCCAACACTCAAGAATATTTGATAAACTGAGCCAGTTAAATGTTAATTCATATGTAACTTGTTGGATAGCAAATTGTATCATAAATAGACCCCAGGAAATTAGGGTAGGCAGCTCTGTCTTCTCCAAAGTACATGTCACTAGTGGTGCACCCCATTACTTTGGCATTTACTTCAAAGCTAATGTAATGGGTTTGTGACTGACCACGTTTGCAGATGCCTGTAAACTTGCTGCTATCCTAAACTTTCCACTGAACATGAAAATCCTCCAAGATGGCCTTTCCCAAACAAATCGCTGGTGTCATAACCATGAACTAAAATTAAATACCAGAAAATGTAGAATAGTCTTGTTTGGTAAGCATGACATCTCCTGTAGCAATCACGTTAAAGACACACCCCTGAATATCGATTTGGTAGTTAGGGATCTAAGAAACTATATGGACAACAACTGTTCTTCAATCGCCATACATTTACTGTTGTACAAAATTCCTTCTTTATTGCACAGCTTACTAGTAAGGGAATGGCATCTATGTCCATGGATGTGATTATTTCACTGTATTCGGCACTTACTGGACACTCTAAATTGGCCCTAGGTGTGAGTGAGTGTATGTGTGTGTGTGTGTGTGTGTGTGTGTGTGTGTGTGTGTGTGTGTGTGTGTGTGTGTGTGTGTGTGTGTGTGTGTGTGTGTGTGTGTGTGTGTGTGTGTGTGTGTGTGTGTGTGTGTGTGTGCATGTGTGCGTGTGTGCGTGTGTGTGTGTATATACCTTCTGTGGAAGGTTGGGCACTGGGCTGCCAACTCAACACCATAAAATCCCACTGCCAGTCATGAGCGGACAAGGTGATCTGCTGTGGTGACCCCTAACTGGGAAAAGCCGGAAGAAGATTCGGCACTTACTGTGCTGATCATTAAGTATAATGCCATTGTATGTACGTACATGTCCAAACACTTAACACAACATGAATGAACACAGTGCTTCCTCATCACCAAAACAGAGGGCCTAAATCTTAAAAAAACACACATTTACCATCCCAGAACCTTGACCCTTGTCTCAGTATCATACAGACTACTGAGGTTCAAATTCTGCCTCATGCTCAGAGCCTCGACAGACCCAATCCTGTCTGACCTACTGCACATTCACAAGTCCAATGGAGGAATAAATACATGCTCAAGAGATGTTGATCTCATCTGCAGCTTAAATAGAACATGTTGAAGTGACAGATATGTATCACAGAATACACCACTTCTTTGGAATTATCCTCCTCTCCACATAAAGCAAAGTACTTCCCTTACTCTGTTGAAATGCAATTTGGACAAATGGTGGGAAACTGCAAATTCTCCTTGGTTTAGCACTCTTATAAGATATAAATATGGATAACATGTAAAAGTTCTGCCTAGCCCTGGGTTAATTGATCCTAAATTACAGGAATTACAAACTTCATGGGGGAATTCAGGACTAGGCTTCTAAAGATATTGACGGATCAATAGCCTTGTATGTACCTATGAACCTATGAGAGCTGCATAGCTAAGTACATATTAATTTTCCTGGTACCTATGAACCTGTGAGAGTTGCATAGCTAAGTACACATTACTTTGCTGGTGCCTGTGACCTTATGAGAGTTGCATAGCTAAGTACATATGACTTTTGCTGGTACCTATGAACCTATGAGGGCTGCATAGCTAAGTACACATTACTTTTCCTGGTGCCTATGAACCTGTGAGAGTTGCATAGCTAAGTACATATGACTTTTGCTGGTACCAATGAACCTATGAGAGTTGCATAGCTAAGTACACATTACTTTTCCTGGTGCCTATGAACCTATGAGAGTTGCATAGCAAAGTACATATTACTTTTGCTGGTACCTATGAACTATGAGAGTTGCATAGCTAATTGCATATTACGTTTGTTAGTACCTATGAACCGATGAGAGTTGCATAGCTAAGTACACATTACTTTTGCTGGTACGTATGACCATATGAGAGTTGCATTGCTAAGTACATATGACTTTTGCTGGTACCTATGAACCTATGAGTTGCATAGCTAAGTACACATTACTTTTGCTGGTGCCTATGAACCTATGAGAGTTGCATAGCTAAGTACACATTACTTTTGCTGGCACGTATGACCCTATGGGTCTATATTACCACAGCGAAAAATCCTATGCATGAATACTGAAGCATCGACCCATATACAGTGAACCATGAAAATCCTGAATGCACTAAACCACAAAAAAAAATATCGAACTGTCATAGTTGGTCAACCCCACCACCCGCTACATACTACCTACGCAAACAAAATAAATAAACCACATACATACATACACTAATCAAACCCTACTTCTAACCTAAACTAAAGCACCAAAACCCTATCTCCAATACAACACTAAACCCCACAAACACAACTATCTATGCACTCTCCTTAACCCCTCCCTAACCCTAAGGTCCGTAACTACCACACACGTCCCCTACAGACATACACCTAAACAAAATAAATAATACACATACATACATACACTTAAAAAAACCTACACCTAACACTACACTAACTCTTACATACATTACTTATCTATGCACTTACCTTAACCCAAATTCTAACACTAAAGTCCTATCTATCGCACACTTACCTTACGGAGCTATACCGCAGATGGGCCAACCAAAACAAATCGACATTTTGAAATTTGCGGTTTTGAATGTTCGGGGTTTACATACTTTGCGCAATGCTGTTCGACATCTTTGTATTCGCCTAAAGGGATTTTCAGTCGTATAATAAGAACCCTACCCTATGAGAGTTGCATAGCTAATTACATATAACTTTTGCTGGTACCTATGACCATATGAGTTGCATACCTAAGTACATATTACTTTTGCTGGTACCTATGACCCTGTGAGCGTTGCATAAATAAGTACACATTACTTTTGCTGGTACCTATGACCCTATGAGAGTTGCATAGCTGAGTACATATGACTTTTGCTGGTACCTATGACCCTATTAGAGTTGTATAGCTAAGTACATATTACTTTTGCTGGTACCTATGACCCTGAGAGAGTTGCATAGCTAAGTACGTATTACTTTTGCTGGTTACTATACTCAGTCTTATTTCTCTTGATGAGCAGGTCAATGTGATTTATTTCGATAATCTATTCTTATCTCTAAGTATACTGGAAATTATTTAGTCTATTTTCTGTTTGTGGTATCAGCCATGACTAGTTATACAGGTAAAACTGAAAGGCAAGTTGCTTTTTGTTACAATGGTACAAGCTACTTTGGATTGATAGAAGTTTAGCATTTTTCCAGGAAGTGCATAATAGCTAACATTTTTGGCTTTGTTTCATGGCATCTTCTATACAAGGTCTACTTATATGAAACTGCAGAATGGTCCTTTGAAGAACAGACACTCTTACTATTGAAAAATCCTGGTTAGTTTTCAGTGAAAGAGATTTCTGACTTTCTGATAGCTATTACTAGTATGCATACATAGTTAAAATAATTAATTTAAATGATTTATTATGTAAAGAATGTAAATAATATAGAAAACCATAATTTTAGAGGTCAGCTAATTAGTTATTATGTGTAGATTGTAAAAAAATGTTAAACGTCAGTTACCCATGAGGCAGCTATTATTAACTATTGCAGAAATTACTTACATCTGGAGGGCAGACCTTTCTCTATGCATGAGTGTACTGTTTAGCAACAACTAGGACTATAAATCATAATCTACTAGAGGAATTTGTGTTACTCATTTAAAAGTTAGAGAGAGTTTAAAAGGGTTTGGAATGCATCATAGAACTCCTTTCCATCAAAGATATTTTATTTGAGACTGATTTGGTGAATGGGCTCACTGGTACAGAACTGCATTATGGGTGAAGATTCTTCTTATAGCAGGAAGGTGTAGCTTGAATGTGTATATTCTGTTTGAGAATCTCTTAGTGGAGTTATGTCTGACTACTATAAGTAATATCGCCCCTAAAGATATGTGTATTTATTAAGTGAGTCACTTACCATAATGCACCTTGCATTATTTTACCACCTACAAGCTCTTCCAATCATACAAACACGTGTTGGCTTGTGCATAATCAAAGATTTATGGACAGTGCTCATCTTTAAATGTTACCAAATACATGTAAAACTCTTTCACAGATCCAGAAATGTAGACACAAGAGGGTGTATGAGTAATGGAGAGTGAACGACATCTCATAGATTGTATTCCTTGTCACCTGATTTTAATAGAAAGGATGGATGAAAAACAGGTGTTTTGTTGGGTTTATACAGGGTAAGCAGCATCCACTTACTTTATTTTTATCTATTTGAATGTGATAGCCTGTACCGCAGCTCATACCTCTCAACTATCCAGATTTTTGCAGAATGCCCAGATTTTTGCCTCATATTTTTGGTCTGTTCATCATAAAAATGTGGCTTTCTGGCAAATCAATAGCAAATTATGGAGGGTGGAAGTCAGACGATAATGACAGGCATTTTACTTTGCAACTTCATTTCCTTCAGAAAATTCATGATGATGGAAAACCCATCATTCTATCAACTTTCCAAGTTTCTATGAGGAATATTTAAAATGTGTCCCTATTTTTGGGCCTTTGTCTCCCCCCCCCCCCCATTATTTATGGCTTTGCCCAGATTTCCTGCTTTAAGAGGTTGAGAAGTGTACTGCAACTGAAAGGTCTGTTTGACACTATTGGGATATCCTACAATGAATTTAAGTATAATAACTTTATGGGATTTTACCACAAACTGACAGTTTTTGGATTGTTTCCTTATTAGCCATTCACTATCAATATCTTCTTCAGGATTAACTGAA
The DNA here is from genome assembly GCF_019279795.1 of Protopterus annectens. NCBI lineage: Eukaryota > Metazoa > Chordata > Ceratodontiformes > Protopteridae > Protopterus > Protopterus annectens. The sequence goes on from NC_056735.1 coordinate 1,526,336,550, forward strand.
TGCAGATGTGTTTTATTATGCAGGCTGAAGTACAAATACTGCAGAGAGAAACCTTTTGATGTCCCAAGATACTGACTGAGAAGTGATACAAGATAATGGAATATAACCTTAATCAAAAACAAAAGTGCACAATACACATTTATTTGTTTACTGAAATCTGATTACTAGGAAAGGCAAACTGGGGAAAGAGCCCATTTTCAGTGGAAGCCCAGAAAGAAAAGCTCCAATGTATTTCAAAATCTTTTAAGAACACTTAATGCATCTTAGCACCTATGAAATTATCCAGCTCTAAAACACATTCTAGACAACTGTGTTCCTGGTCAGTCATTGCAATCCAGTGACAATTAACTCCTGTCTGACTACAAACCTATCAAATATTCTGTGCATTGTCTGTGTTCATATAAAGTTGCTAAGTCCTGGAACTCCTTACCTGTATCCATCAGGTCAATTCCCTCCCATTTTTTCAAAACCATTCTGAAAGACGTCTATGTTAAAATCGGTCGCTGTTGTTGCTCTAAACCATGATAAACTATATCCCTAAATGTGAACTAGTACATTTTCATTCCTTATACTTCTTTACTCTCCCTTCTTCATTTACTTCCTTACTTCTATCAAATTCTCTTCCCTGACTTTTTCTCAAAATATGCCATAAGCCTGTTTTTCCTTCACTTCATATTGCAATTCCTGTTTGTATTAGACTAACTTACCTTTAATTTCTCTACAAACAGTCTAAAATTTCTATAAATATTACATGATTGTCATATAACTTACATTGATTCATAACCAATGATTTTATATTATTAATTTGTTATAATTATTTAAACTGCAGATGTTTTTGTTTTATTTTTGAAGACTGTAAAATTATTGTTCTTAAAATGTTTTGTAACAATTTTTAGCTTTTCTCCCAAGGCCTCTGCTGAAAATTGGCTTCTACCCAATCAATAAATAAATAAAGAACAGTAATTGTACAATCTTCAAAAATAATACAAACTATTTACAGCTTAAATATTGATACCAAATTAGACATTATATGAAAACATTGGTTAAGCATAGATGCAAGTTATATAACAATGATTTAATATTTAGCGAAAATTTACACAGTTTACAGAGAAATTAAAGGTAAGTTAGTATAATACAAACCGAAATTGCAATATGAAGTTGGAGGCAAAGCAGACTTATGGTATATTTAGAGAAAAATCCAGGGGAAAGAAATAGATAGAAGTAAGGAAGTGAGTGAGAAGGAAAAGAAAGGAGATATAAGGTATGAAGCAGACATTACATTGGATATTAAAACCTATCAGTTGAGTTATAGTTGGGTTCTGTCAATAAAAGTGTGCAAGAGACAATATAAAATGCTGCCATATTTCTTGTTCTGCAAAATTTTGCCAAATATCTTAATTTGCATAGTAAATATATAACATTTATCCTACATGGTCATTTCTTGTCCTTGCCTAACTCATTTATATAAATCACTTAGTTTGATCCAGTCTGTATTTCTGGATAGACTCTCACATGTCAGAATAATTAATAACAGTTTTAATAGAAGGACAGCTCTATGAATCGAAGTATGTTAATCACCTGTTCTTAAGTATGACAGACTAAATGTGATGAGGTATTTTGTCAGAAACACCCTCATTACCCAAATATTAGTGCAAAATTAAAATGTTTTTCCCCCAAGTTACAGTTCCATTAATATCGGTGAAATGTGGAATGGGTTGAGAGTGTGCACTCCCACCTACATATGAACATGAATGCTGCCTTCTTAAAATCTCCTGCTTTCATCTGGGAAATATGATCTTCTCTCTACAATTGTCAGGATCTCAGCATTTTATTGTCTCTAATTCTGAAATAAAAATTGAGATGCATTTTATGTAAGTGCTTTATTCTACTGTTCTTACAGTAAACAAAGCCAGTTTATTTTGATTAAAGACATTTAATTTTTTTTCTCTTCCACTGGAGACTTGAATCTTATGGGGGGAAAGGACCGTTGAAGCTATGTGTGAAGTAAGAATGGGTAGGTATACAATAAATAGGAAGTATACATATGTGACATATGCATGTGTTTGTGTGTGTCTATATATATATATATATATATCTATATATCTATATATCTATATATATATATATATATATATATATATATATATATATATATATATATATATGGGTCTATATTACTTCATTGAAAGCTAAATCTATTGAATCTCTGTTCATTGAAAAAAATATATTGAACATTTACTTCAATGAATTATTTAACCAGGGAAAGTAAGGTCTTGGCCATCTGAACATCACACACAACACAGTATTTCAAACCCACCCAGGTGGGGGGCTGCACTTCCCACACCCCACAATGTGGGAGGCTGTATCCAGCCTCCCCCATTAACTATATATACTAACTCTGAGATCAAACTACAGTGGGGAAAAGGGCAAATTTCTGATGATGGCCAATACCTTTCCCTGGTTAAACAATTCATGTTGAAGTGAACATTTGATGTATTTTGTTGAATAAACAGATGTTTGATGGAATTAGCTTTTGCTGAAGTAATATAGACCCATACATATATATATATATATATATATATATATACACACACACACACACACATATATATATATATATATATATATATATATATCTATACACATTTTATTTTTCGTATGCATTCACAATTACATACTGTGCAATCCCCATGCCTTGTGCACTTTTTTAATTTTACACCAGCTGTTTTCTGATTCTCTTTACTGTTTTTATAGTAATATTTTAGTTATTTTCACCCCTCCCCCATTGACTAGAAGTAACCCATCACCTCCTTCCATTCATCTAACTCCTCTTTCTACCACCCCTCTCATTTTCTTCTGCTTTATACTTTGCTTAAGAGTGCTTATAAGTCTCTTGTCAAGCTCCCCTTTCTGGCACTTGTTTTCCATTTTCTAGATATTATACTTTTTACCTCTGTTACCATTAGTCTTATTGCCTGCATTTCTTTTTCTTGCTAATAACGTTGTTGATTCGGTATAACCCATCAAAAGAATTTATAGGATTTTGTCTTCTTTTTATTATATCCTTTTCTAGCTGTTCAGATCTTTTGTGCCAATGTGCACTCCAAAAAGATACATTTTTGCCTGCCTTTTCTGTCATGCATCTTCAGCAACTTGATTCTGTTTTCTTTCCCTCCTTATAAAATAATTTCAATGTGATATACCATATGTGCAACACGTAATATCTCATCTCCCATGCCATGTTTTATTTACATCTCTGATGTCATTTTGTTGATTTTTCAGCATCCAACTTCCCCAGTCTGCTACCCATCTTCCATATCCCATCCTTTCCTTATGTCTTTCTTTGTGTTTTTTTCCATCTTCCACCTCAGGTCTTCATACATCAGCCTGACTGTACCTTTCCAGTTTCTCCCATTTCCTCATGGGATTCTTCTTTCCCTTTAGTCCTTTCTTTTGTTTTTGAGTTTCTACTTCTCCTCTCTTCTCTTGCCATTTGAAGGGTGGGTAAATGATACATATGAACATGCGGTTTGAACAATCCAAGCTTATCATTATGTACACTGAAATAGAAACTGACCAAATTAAAAGTGTTAATAACCTGGAGTTGTTCTTCCTTAATATGAAGATTTTAATAAATTTTTAAAGAATTTTGTGTTAGGAATTTTAACAAAGATTGAGACAAAATATTACATTAGAAAACAAAGTGTGATGAAATAGACTTTACAAGTGGGTGAATGGAGTAAGGACATTGGTAAAATGGAGACTGTGGAAAGGCCTGCTGGTACTTCAGAGGGCTGTCTTAGTTTTGAACAAGTACAGAAATTTGAAAAATGATATATTTCTAGCCTCAGTTATGCTTCAAAAGCAAATGCTATTAAAACATAATTGTAATTGTTGAATGTACCTGGTGTTAATCAGGGTAAAGAACAATCTGTTTTATCTCATCTTATTAATTTTTAGATTTCCCACAACATCACTTTTAGGTATTGCAAATTCTAAATAGGATAATCATTTTCTCCTTCTCTCTGAGATTCATATGTGAGGTGGTATAAGGGGGAAATGGCCATTCCTGGAGGTGAACTTGGTGAAGAGGGAGGTAAAACGGAGAGACTCGTACAGTAGCAAATGTAAAGAAACGATAAAAGACTTTTATGAATGCCTTTTAGTGAATTTGAATGGTTCGTATTGTTGAAAGAACTGAACGTTGTACCTAACCTGAAAACTGACGCAGGAGAACTACTGATGAGTTGTTGTATTGTTTACAATTCTGTGCTAAGAATCTTAATCTCAAAGACATACACAATGCATATCATGAAACTCAGAATTTTTTTTTTCTTATCTCCACCTATTAAATTGATTGCTAATATGTATAAGCATGCAACTAGAAAAATAAAGACTAAAAAACTTCAGGGTTTTGGCAATCAAAGATATTCACAATGATTTGATGTACCATGGTTTAGCAATAAATATCAAAGAGCTAGAAACATGACAGGGCGTATTGCTGCTTAGCTGCATATCAGTACTTGTGTAACTACTACTATTCAGATAAAAGGTCTGCATTGTAAATCTGTGCTTCCACAATACAGGCAGTGGTGGTAGAGAAAAGTAAGGAAGCTAAGATGGAGAAAAATGCTGCCATGGAGTTGTAGAAATTTTTTTTGGCACTTCATTTGTATCTGGTCATTACATCCAGTTTAAAAATGCAGACATCTTTGTTAATTCTGAACAGCACTTTCATTCCAATACAAATTTCCTCAGATCATTTCTAACAGTCTTGACAGTTTTCAAGTTTATAAATCCTGAAGCTGCTTTGATTATAATGAAACAGGGATGAGCTAGTATTGCTGTTAAATACAGTACCTGAGTTAGGTTAAGATGATTTAGCTGATATCCAATCAGGAGTACTGAGGGCATTAGTAATGGCAGTGGATTTGTCCAATTAGAGCCAATCTTTATGTATGTATTTATTTATTTTATTTAACTTTTGTTTACTGGGAAAGTCCGACTTGGAATAAAGCCAATTTTCAGTGGAGGCACAGGTAGAAATGCTCCAGAAGCATGTCTTTGAAATGTGGGAGGAAACTGGATCACCTGGAAGAAACTCACACGAATGCAGGGAGAGCATGCAGATTCCACACAGAAGGCACCCCAGATGAGAATTGAACCAGAGAGCCTCTTGCTGTGAGGTGACAATGCTACCACTGCACAACTGCACCGTCCGGTGATCAAAGGAGTCATAAATGATTTAATGAGCCTCAACCAGATAGGAGCATCCCACAGAGTGGGAACCCTGGGTGTTAGTTGTGGACCAGCGACCGCGACCCTGGAGGACTGTGGGCCAGCACGGAGAGCGGCAATGCTCAGAGCCAGAGAGAGAAAGAGTGGCCCCATGCTCAGGGCATGTGGCTGCCAGCGGATGGTGACTGCAGAGCAGCCCATCGCGTGACAGGACTTCTATGTCAAGGGGAAAAAAAGAGTGTAAAACAGCGATAAACATTTTAAAGCAACCATAATGTAAAATACATGACATGTTCTGAGTTAGATCAGTATGTATGAGCCCAAGTTTTAGGGGTTAAACTTAAAATTTGTATCAATACTTAAATATGATATAGGGTGACTCTGTGCCAACATGATCAAGAGAACTCATTTTATCCTAGAGGAGATATTGTAGAATAATTTGCAGGAAACTAGCAAGTAACCAACTATAAAGTTTGCATAAAATAAATTGATATGTGGTGATGTTAGCAAACTCCTTCAGATCACATAAATATAATAAGTTTGTAAAATATATAATAAAAACATTTCATGAATCTTACCAGTACACATTAGTGAGTGACATTCTGTGAGCACAAAGCCATGGCATGAAGTCTGAATCTCCAAAACCAAAAGCCCTTATACATTAGTGGTCACATTATTCAGGAGCACAGTATAACTCCATTCCCCACCTTTGAAAGGTAAAAGGCAGCTGTTGCAAGACCTTTGTTTGAAGACACTGAAGTATTTAACTAATTCTCATGGGCCATCTCTTTGTTTGTATGTGCATTCTGCATGCTTCAATGTGATGGAAGGACATGTGTACCAGCTTCTGTATGGTAACCCTGTCCACATGGTAGCAGTCCACTATGTCCCTTTCCTTGAGGTGACGGTATGGTATAGTTTATGCCAGTGGGGCCTACAGTGATACAGAGGGTAGTAATGTGGACTGTAATGGCTACTAGCTGTGAGACCAGCCTCTAACATGTACATTTCAGCTAATCCTGTTGCCACTCATATAAAAAGGAATATATCTAAAACAATTTTTAGTGGTGGTCCATGATAGTTCTAGAGTGACTGAATAGGATGAGTAGATACAGATGGAAAATAGATTATTATCCAATAGAGAACGGGCTTACTGTACATCAGTACCATGATTGGAGAATGAGTGTTCTTCAGCAGGGTATTAATGTACATGTAATGTCCACCGAATGTCCACCGAAAAATGAGTCTGCTGCTTCACAGCAACGTATCAAGCTGCCATGGAGCTCAGACTCAGAAAACGAAATGGCCACCATTATGTTACACTTGCTAAAAAGTGCTTTTACTGTTTAGTGAGTGTAAAAAGTGAAAAAAGAAGACAAAAAAAAAGGTATGTCTGTGTATGTATTTGTCTATGTGTGAGTGTATACATGCATGTAAGAGAAAGTGAGAGCGAGGGAGCCATTATTTTACATTTGCTAAGCAGCTGTTTTGCTGTTTAGTGAGTGTAAAATAAAAAATAAATAAATAAATAAATAAAATAAAGCCTGTGTAAGAGACTGTATGTGTGTGTGTGTGTGTGAGAGTGAACGAGAGAGTGAGTGAAGTGCGAAAGTGAACCAACGATCACTTGGTAGCATGTGGGAGAGAGAGAAAAAGAAGAGAGAAGGATCTCTGCCACTGCTTAGAGAATGGGCTCTCTGTAAAATTGTTGTGTTTTATGTATTTTTTAAGTAATGTTTTATTTTTTAAATATATTTGTATGTAAAATGCTGATCCGCTGTGGTGGTGCTGCGGTAGCGTTGTCGTCTCACAGTAAGACGCTGTCTGGTTCGATTCTCAGCTAGAGCGTCATCTGCGTAGAGACATGCATGAATGGGCGTACCTTCGTTGAAGGTTGTGCATCAGGGCTGGTAACTCGGCACGTAAAAATCAACTACCAATCATTAGCGGACCGGAGTTCCGCTTTGGCGACCCCTAACCGGGAAAAGCTGAAAGACGCAAACAATTTGTATGTAAAATGTTTTCTCCAACACCATTAACATATAGTACAGCAAGTATGAAACATTAGGCAGGGGAACTATTTTACACCAAAAATATATTAAAAAAATAAAATCGAACTTAAAAAAATACATAAGTAAGTAAAACAACAATTTTACAGAAAGCCCATTCATAAAGCACGGTAATGCCCTCCAGGGTGTGGGTTAATATAGCAATAACCCAAGCCTGGGTTTGGGTAATGCGGGATTTAACCACGGTTGGCATGGTTTGGTCCCGAGGGCGAAGCCCGAGGGACCAAATAAAGACAACCGTGGTTAAATCCCGCATTACCCACACCCAGAAGTGGGTTATTGCTATTATACAATGACATTATTTAAGAAAAGAAATAATTACTTTTCTTAAATAATGGCATTGTATAATGCCTCTTTGCTGCCCTTCCACAGCTGTCTGGTATTCCGCGGCAGTTCTGATGTGCTGCGCATGCCTACGCAGTACATCAGAGCTGTGGGCAAAAGCAACGGAGAACACAAGATCTCCGTTGCTTTTTACTGTCTCGCTATGTTAAATGGGTTTAACATAGCGAGACAGCTTTAAAATAAGCAATGGAGATCTCCGTTGCTTATTTTAAAGCTGTCTCGCTATGTTAAACTCATTTAACATAGCTAGACAAGTTTAAAAAAAAAGCAACGGAGATCGCAAGATCTCCGTTGCTTTTTACACACTGTGTCGCTATGTTAAAGGAGTTTAACATAGTGAGACAGCTTTAAAAAAAGCAACGGAGATCTGGTTGCTTTTTTTAAACCTGTGTCGCTATGTTAAACTCTTTTAACATAGCGAGACAGTGTTTTATACTAACGGAAAAAGTCCGGGCGACCGGACCTTTTTCCGTTAGTATATTGAGGGATTTACAACGGGCACGCTGGTTGGGCTGGCCAATCAGCGTGCACGTTTTAGAGGAGGAATTGTATAATGTGTAATTAATGCCCTTCAGGGGGTGCAGAGGCCCGATGCCACACAACACCCCTGGGCAGGCATTAATAACACATTAACACATACCCTGTCAGGCATTATTGCTTGCGTAAAAACCTAATTGCAGTGATACAAAAACAGCATCTATATGTGACAGAGTTATGTTTAACGGGTAGCATTATATTGTATCTAGAATATGAGAGCTGTCATGTTAAGCATAAACCATAAAGACGAACAATTATATCTGGTATATCCAAATATTATCACGGTTGTGTTAAAATAAAAATACTTAAAAGTTCTGAACAGGGATTTAATGGTGAGTAAGAAAACTATTGCAAAGTCAGTTAGTAATGTTTCAGCTTTGTTTACAAACCTGCACCAAATGTCAGGTAGCTGCTACGTACATGTAATAATGAATGTCCTAAAAATGCTAAAATGTTTCTATTAATCTGACTGTATATAGGGGTTATAGTACATGTAAATATAAACATGAGCAAATGTATTTGTTAATCCCAAGACTGCAAATATAGCTTTCTTTACTATAAAATAAAGGGAGTCATGTGTGTTCTGTACTGTTTACATAGAAAATTATGTATTTGAAAGAATGAATAAAAAAAATGGTTCTAAAGAACTCTCTGTTTAGACAAAAGTGCTTAACCATGAATTGCAGTGGTTTTACAAATAAAGGACTGTTTCTTTCTACAACTGCAAACTGGGGTGGTTTCTACCATTGTTGGATTTGTTTGATGTAGTCTTTGGCTTCCTGGTCAGTTTGTTTTTTTTGCTTGGATTTCTGTTCTAGTTCCATGTATTTCTTGGCTTTTTGTGGATGATTGGTGAAAGAATGAATGTAGTTACACTGCAGAATATCAGAACAGAAGAATAACATGAGGAAATGTAAGACTAGCATCGCATTATATAAGCAAAGTGAGCATGAAGATGATTCTCTTCAAATTTCAGATGCCGCAACATGTACCTTCTTAAAGTAAATATGAGTGTGATTGTTGAAATGCATTATTACTGTATAATACTAAATGGCATACTGATTTGATACTTGTAGAACTTCCTGCATTAATACAATCATCAGTAAAGCTGCACTAAGGCTGTGCCATTAAGCAAAGTTCAAATAAATGTAGCAAACCGATTGTATGTGCCTTTTAAGAAGTCAAGTGAATTGATCTTAGAGAGTATATCTATTGTGTGCTATTTACCTGAGTCTGGCAAATAGATTTTTTCAAAAGTGCACTCATATTTATTTTATTTAGTAATAAATTGCTTATTCAGTTGTCTTAATCAGGGGTGTAGCAAGCAAATTCCATTTTGCACTCACAAGCTCTTAGTGCTACAACCCTTGGACACATATCACTTAAAAATTGACACAACTCTGAAAATACTGCTGCCAAGCACTTAATAAATGTAAGTATGATTATCAGCTGTTTTCCCTAAAACTATTAAATGTATTGCTTTGGACACAGCAAAAAACTGCCGCCAAGCACTTAATAAATGTAAGTATCATTATCAGCTGTTTTCCCTAAAACTATTAAATGTATTGCTTTCAAATTGCAATATTGCACCTATTTTTGAATGCATTCATTTAGAAAGTTGTAGATATAATGCGACCTGAAAAAAAAAGGTCAAATTGATGTGATGTTCAAAACAAATGTACTCAGTAGAGAACCAAGTGTATGCCTGGCTAATCCCTTGGTCTTAATTATTTTGTTTTATTTAACAATGTCAAAATATACTTTATGCAGTCATTTTAAAATTCTGTATCTCAAGCACACATATTCATTGCTTACCTGACCTCTCTTAACTTCTCTTTGAAAATATTATATTCTAAGTTACTTAAACTCATTTCAAATGATTTTTCATAGGTTAGTACTAAGCTAACTGCCCCTTGCGAGCCATTTTAAGCCTAGCCAATTATCCCTTGTGAGACTCAAACCCTGCACCTTGTGTTTGTAAGGCAAACACCTTAACCATTAGACCACCCTCCCAACCCAGTCACCAAACATATGGTGTAGCATTCAAAGTGGTCAAGATAATTTCTGAGATGTTCAGAATGTCCAAGATAGTGGCATAATATTTAAAGTGTTTGAAATAATTTCTGAAGTGTTTAAAATGTTTGAAAAAGCTAACATG